>NC_028359.1:14053358-14129321 GCF_000741045.1 Vigna radiata var. radiata | reverse complement strand
AATACTACTAGGCAATACTGAAGTTGCCTTGAAAAGTAGTATTAATTTGATAGCTTCAACGACAACTTATCATGTACAATGGAATGAAAGAGATAGAAACCCTAGAAAGAGAAAAGAAGAGTTGTTAATTTTCCAAATCTACCCCCACAGGGATGAAAAATATGTTTATGTCCTAAGCCATCAAAAGATACATTCTCTAGGGTGTTTAGGCCTTTAAATATGACATAAAAATAACAGAAAACAGGTCCAAGTCCAAACAGATCATAAAAATCGCAAAAAATATATCAAATCACGATCTGGTTGACTTTTTCTGCATTCTGGTTGACTGATTGACTTTTCTATTTGACCGGTTGACTTTTCTGCATTCTGTTTGACTTTTTTGCACTGCAACTCTTTGATAATTCAACCCTTCTTTCAAATCATTCCAAAAACCTACAAAATCAAGGGAATTTAATGATAAAATCATAAAACATGTCCTCAACTCTCTTAATCACAAAACTAAAGCAAAATCATGAGTCAAAGCAAGTTTCTAAGTCAACAAGGGTGCATTTGATATCAAAAATGAGTATAAAAATAATGGTTTTTCAACCGTTATCAATATCACACATTCCCAACTTGAATAGAGACTCATTAAACAATCTTTTTGACACTCCTTTGGTGAGAACATCAGACAATTGCAATTCTGATTTTACAAAAGGAAAGGAAATTATTCCAGCTTCAAGCTTCTCTTTGATGAAATGTCTATCAATCTCCACATGCTTTATTCTATATCATGTTGCACAGGATTATGAGCAATTGCTATAGTCGAAGTATTGTCACAGTACAAACTCATATAGCTTCATTTTGTTTAAAGCCCAAATCTGATAATACATTTTTAATCCATAAAAGTTCGCATACACCTAGTGTCATGCCTCTGAATTCTACTTCAGCACTAGATCTTGCTACTACAGGTTGCCTTACTCCTCCAAGTTACAAGATTCCCTCCTACAAAAGTAAAGTATCTAGAGGTAGATCTTCTATCATCTTTTGAGGCAGCCCAATCTGCATTAGTGTACCCTTCTACCTTTAAGTTTCAATGATTTGAGAACAAAATTCCTTTTCTAAGAGCAGACTTCAAATATCTCAAAATCCTTTCAACAACATCCACATGAAGTTTTTGTGGGTCATGCATAAATTAACTAACAACATTCACTACATAGGTGATATCTGGACATGTATGGCACAAATAAATTAANTTTCCTACCAGCCTTTGGTATCTTCCTTTGTTTATGCTTGCTGAATTTGAGCATTGAAAGAGTTTATGATTGTGTTCAATTGGTGTATTAGCTGGTTTACTCCCAAGCATCCCAGTTTCCGATAGTAAATCAATAATATATTTTCTTTGACATAGAAAAATACCAAGTTTTGATCTAGCTACTTCAATACCCAAAAAATATGTGAGGTTTCCAAGTTGTTTCATCTCAAATTCAGATGCAAGGTATTTTTGTAAATTAGAAATCTCATCTCGGTCATTTCCTATAACAATCATGTCATCTACAAATATAATCAAAGATGTCATTTTTCCTTTTCCTCTCTTCAAAAATAAGGTATGATCCGAGTTACTTACTCTATAACCAAAAGCCTTCATAGACTTGGTAAATCTTCCAAACCATGCTCTTGGGGATTGTTTTAATCCATATAGAGACTTCTTTAATTTGCAAACCTTCATTCCAATTGAATCTGTCATACCTGGTGGAGAATCCATATAAATTTCTTCTGATATTTCTCTGTGTAGGAAAGCATTTTTCACATCAAATTGTAGAAGAGGCCAATTTTGGTTTGCACCTAGCGACAAAATTATTCTCACGGTATTGAGCTTGG
Source organism: Vigna radiata var. radiata (assembly GCF_000741045.1). Classification (NCBI taxonomy): domain Eukaryota; kingdom Viridiplantae; phylum Streptophyta; class Magnoliopsida; order Fabales; family Fabaceae; genus Vigna; species Vigna radiata. Next base: position 14,127,461 of record NC_028359.1, on the reverse strand, counting down.
TTACCGGTGCAAATATCTCTTGGTAATCTACACCGTAAGACTGAGTGTAACCTTTAGCCACAAGTCGTGCTTTATACCTCTCAATAGTTCCATCAGTTTTATGCTTAATTGTAAAGACCAATTTGTATCCTACAGTTTTCTTCCCTCTTGGTAAGGAACCAAGATCCCAAGTGTTGTTTTTTTCTAAAGTTGTCATCTCCTCAACCATTGCTTCGATTCATCTAGGATTTGCCAAAGCTTCCTCTATATTACTAGGAATAGAAATTGAAGATAATTGAGATACAAATGTTGCATGTGTCTGGATAACCTGTGAGATGACACATATTTACTAATGGGATATTTAACTTTAGCTTGGATATCTGGTTCATATTTAGCTAGAGGTTGACCACGGTTAGAACGCAGTGGAAGAATATATTGAAAAGTAGTAGACTCAATGTTTGGTGTGTTAATGGTTTCACGCAGACAAGAATCAATTCCATGATCAATTTTATCTAAATTAATATTTTCAGAGATAGGATCAGAAGGTACCTCTGAAGATTGAAGTTGAACCTGTGGAGAAGATTGAGCCAATTGGCTATGATCAGAAGACATTGTATTATCCAGAGAAGAAGTGTCCATATTTAGGATTAGCTCACTTCCTGTAGAATGATCCTCACACGATAATTTATCTTCACAATCAAACATACTAACAATCATGATTATGCACTTCACTTTCATCGCCTCCTTGAAGTGGAGAATAAACATAAAAAAAATTCATGCTCATTAAAACACTAATGGAAAATGTGGAAAAGAAAGCGGGTCATACATCTCAGTTCCCATAAAACTGAAGTATATACATAGGCGGTGGCATTGTTGCAATTTTGGCTAACTTATACGCATCGGTTGCTCAAGAACCGAAGCATAAACCGTATACTACCTCGGTTAGATGCCAACCTGAGGCATAATCTTTGGCCATTTCCCTCCAGAAATAGTCAAATCAATTGACAACTTTTTTTAAATTGCTCTATAAAATCGGGTTCCTGCAGATGCAAGACAATAGGTGTTGTCAGTCAGACTGTTAAGATTGTTGAACCTTTCTAACAGTGGAGGGGACTACTCTTATGCTTTGGTCATTGGCGAACTCGAGGCAATAAGCATTTTAGACCCCGTTTTCACACAAGACCGAGACATAAAGCTTGAGAATAGGCACCGGTTGGCTTGTAGAACCGAGTTCGTATGCCTCTATGACCTCGTTTATCAACATAACTGAGGTAGTAGAGGATTCATATTTACCACCAGTCAATGAAGTTACCCTACTCTACATTGCTCTTCCTTTCTCTCTCGCACTTTCTTCTTCTCCGCTGGTGCCTCCCTACTGCCTTTGGTGCTTCATCTAAGGAGTCCACGGTGTCGCCTCCCCCGCCGCTTCTCTTTGCTCCTCCATCGTGTGCTCACCCCTCCTTTGTCGCTCCTTCTGTCGCGTTTCTCTCGTTGCGTCAAAGGTCGCGTCGCCACAGTTCTTCCACCACCGACGCCTCCATTGTCTCCGGCGAAGTCCTTCCAAAAATAAAAAATGATATTGCATTGGGTATGGTCTTCCTTGCGACAACATGAATTGGGGTTTTCTATGTAGGTGCGAATTTGCGATTAGGGTTTCCATGGTATAATTTGAGGATTTCTCTGCAAGTTTCATGGACAAAGTATGAGGAGGTTGTTGGAGATGAAGGAACTCACGATTTGGCTCACGGTGGTGATGATGAAGCATCACGATTTGGCTATGCGAATTGGGAATTTTCGAATTGATTTTGTGATTGTGGTTTGTAGGTTTCTTTGGATGGAGGTTTGGGGTGGTGCGTTGGAGAAGATGTTATTTTTTGTAGTGTTAACAATGGTAGGGAAAGCTCTATGATTAGGGTTCATGGTGGTTTCTAGGATGAGATTGTTGGTGTGAGTGGTTTTTGGCTTTTAGTGCAGTTGGTTGGATGATTGATGGAGACATTGTGTGAGGATGATAATGAACTGGGTTCTTGGCTAGGTGTTTTTGCAAGTCTGGAAAGTTCTAATGATGGACAAAGAAGATGGTGGTTCGCAAATTGGGTGGCAGGGCGATTCTCACAAAGTATGAAGGTGGTCTACGATGGTGTTTTGGGTGGTCCGATGCGAGAAAGATGAACCTGCAATGGTAGATCATGGTGGCGCATGGTCGTGTTGGCAGTGTGTGGACTGGAAGATAATTCAAACTGAACGAAGGTGCAAATATGGCGATCTCATGGTGGTCGGCGGTGTCCTGATGGGGAAACAAGGAAGACCATATTGCCTCGGTTCCCTTTGAACCGAGTTCTAATCCTACATCGTTTTTCCTCGGTTCAAAGTCGAGGCATAAAAGTGCAAACTTTTTACCTCATCTTTATATGCTTCAGGTCAAGAATCGGTGCCTATAGGCTAAAATAACTGGTGTCATTGCCTCTGACTGCACTGGTGAAATGTCACATCCATAGAAATATAAAATTTCTTTGATGGTGGATGGTAAGCACAATAATCTTTTTAAGTTGATCCATACCCAACAAAAACACATTTGATCGCTCATTCTTCAAGCTTTGCACGTTGATGTGGGTGTAAGTGAACATATATAACACATCCAAAAATATGAGGTGGTAAATAAACTATGGGAAGAAGGATACAATGATCAGACAACACATCAAAAGGCCTTCAAAAGTTAAGCACACTAGAAGTGATCTGATTAATAAATAAATGGCAGAGTCCACAGTCCTACCCATAAATGAGATGGGACATTACCATCTATCAAAATTGATCTTGTCACCTCTAATATATGTCTATTTTTCCTCTCAGCCACTCCATTTTGTTGTGGTGAATAAGCATATGTGGTTTGATGCAAGATGGCTTTAGAGTTCATGAACTCTATTAATTCAATCTTAAAATATTCCCCTTTATTGTCTGATCCAATAACCTTAATAGATGTGTTAAATTATGTAACCATCAGATGATAGAAGGAACGAACCACATCACACAAATCACTTTTATGTTTAAGCAAATATACCCAGGTTACTCGAGTACAAACAACAACAAAACTGATAAACCATTTTTTTCCATTGTGTAGATTGTGCGGTAGGGTCCCAAATATCTGTGTGAATTAATGAAAAAGGAAAATCAGTTTTGTTATTGCTTAAAGGAAACACAACACAATGATTTTTTGCCATAACACAAGTTTTACAAAAAAAAATCAGAAATATTGCATTTATGAAATAGTGGTGGAAATAATTTTTTTAAATAACCAAAAGAGGGATGTCCCAATCGTCTATGCCATAACCTAATTTCCTTTTTGTTTTTATCTTGCGTGTGATCATTCGCAAGACAAGCAATTCCTCTTTTATAGGTTTGTTGTGAGACATTTTCAAGATAATATAATCCTTCACTCTCTCTACCATTGACAATCTTCTCCTTAGAATGAATGTTCTTGAAAAGATAATGGGTTGGGCAAAACAAGGCAACACAAGAATGTGATTTGGTTAACTTGCTGATGGAGAAAAGATTACAGTTTAGTGTAGGAACAAATAAAACATTAAGAATCAATAAGGAGAGTGAGAGGGATACAGTACCTATACCTTCAATAGGAGATGAGACCCCATTGGCATTACTAATAACAGTTTTAGAACAATTAGAGGAAAAATTAGTAAATATATGAGGATTACAAGTCATATGATCAATTGCACCTGAATCAATTATCCAATTACTACCCTTAGTAACAACAGAAATGTTAATGGCAGAGTTAGATATACCTGACTTGGTTACAAATCCGGCAACAGTAGAAATATAACTCTTGAAAGCCGCGGAAGTTCCAGAATCATGTTTCTCCGATTGATTTTTATCAGAAGAAGCCATCATAATTATTCAATGAAAAAAAAGCACTGATTCCTATACTGTAGAGGATATAGTGTTTGGCTCTTGATACTATATTAAAAGGTTTAAAGAATAATTTTGATGTATTATTTCAAAGAGTAGAGTACTATATATATACATACAAGGATCCTATAATTTTTCAGCTATTAAAGGAATGACAAGTGCGCAAATATGCACAAATTAAAATAATATCTAAATTATAACTAATACAATATTTAATTGTTTAATATCCGTTAATAGAATATTTGGCATATCTTTTATCATTGTTGTATGAAGGTTGGTGAGTGACAATGTTCCCATTTTGGAGGTGACATGATTTTAGCAGTATCGAGAAGATACGACCAACTGTATACAATAATAAAATAGTAAATATTAATCCACAACATATAGGAAATAAACTTTGCACATCTTATTGCATATTAGGATCTCTTTAAGAGAAGAATGATGTAGCATGAGCTATGCAGATAAAGAGAAATCATGATAGAATAACAAATAAAAAAATGTAGGAACTATCATTATAACATGTAGGAAGTTCATAATAAAAGAGAGGAAGAGAAGAAACAAAACCTTAGGCTGGCTCCAGGTGGTAAAGGTGGACCAGGTCATCGAGGGAGGGAATAAGAATGCCATAATTTGATAATGGGGGTGACTGCACTGCCCACAAATGCCACATATTGAAGAAGAGTTCCATGACTTCTATCAAACTGCTAGCTAACCATCTTAATGTAGGATGCATACGCATTTACGACAACTCTGCAAAAACGTTAGATTTTGAGAAAATAATCTTGATAGACAATTATGACAGTTTTTTAACTTTACAAACTGACAAAGATCGATGTTGAGCAAGAAGTAGTAACAGTGGGATTGCCAACTTTGGTTCATCTTTTGGAAGTAATGCGGCTCTAAGTTTGCTAGTTGACTTTATCAATAATGGGACAGTGATATTTTGACAATACTTTTTGACAATTTTTTTGACAACGGAACACATGTCATCATTTTATTGGTTTATTTGAATTTATGTTTAAAAAATATTTAAAACAGACCAATCACAAGCTGCCACTTATGCGTTGTCAAAAAATTGTTAAAAAAATGTTGTTAAAAAAAATTTTTCCTTATCAATGCCTGCACTTATTAGCAGATTAAGAAACTTACCATGCTAAACCCAAGTCTGATGATGTTGAAACTTATAAATAAGAAGTAACAAAAATTAATTAACACTAGAAAATTCATTATTTTGCTGTAACGAAGCAAAAATAATGCAACCAAAAGAATATTCAAACAACAGCAGTTTCATTAGTTTTTCTTTACACCAAAATAATGTAAAGAGATCATAAGCATACTTCTAAATAAAATAGAACACTATTTTGCTTTCTTTACAGGAAATTAATGAAAAGATATCACCCAACTAATTCACACTTATCTACTTTAGGAAGTTATATTTATTATTATCCAATTATCATGGATAAATAAATGATTTTCATTCAATATAAGTGTCAAAATTTTCAAAAAATTAAATTAAATTTGATATCAAAGTTAAAGTAGATTTTTCTTTAAATTACATACGTATATATTTAAGAAAATCAAATATAAACACTACATTCAAATATAACATAATCCAAGCAAGTTTATAGATTCTAACTAATATCTACAAATTGGAAACCCAACCAAAATTGTCTATTTATATAAAGAATTAAAGTGACTTAGTATTATATCATTGTATCACAATCAAAATTAAACCACATTTTAATGTTACTTTACATTATATCATATAATTAAGCAATTACTAAAAACTAAAGAGAAAAACCTTGAATTAAATTACTCAACAATTGTAAATAGTTTTGTTAATCATCCATAATGGAAAAAAACAATAACACTTTTGCTAGTCATCAATAATGGAGAAAAACAGGTTTTTAAATCATCAATTATGACTATATGGAGAAGACATTAACCTCCAACAATAATTGGGCCTGTTATTGCTCGTGTCTTCTTTGGTTTCCAAGTTTTGGAGAAGAGGCCACCAACACTCCTTTTTTATAAGAAGCAATGAACAGAAAAATTAAATAAAAAATAGCTATAAATTATATGATTAAGTTTATTATATTATTATTATTATATTTACCTATATTTTAACAAGTATAAAATATAAAATAAATAAATATGATGGTTACTTTATCAATAACCTAACAAATATTGATATCTATTTTATAATATATATTATTTTGATCCTGAATAAAAAAATTTCTGAGTACTAATATCAGTAAATCATGGTTGTGTGGTTATTTTACATTTACAGATATAGTAAAATCATAATTAGATTTCGAAATTAATTGATAAATAAATTTACTCATTTTATACGACACCAAATAGGGGAATGAGATGAGCACTTACCAAACTTCTAAGAGTTTTTTTATTATGGGATAAATCCATATCCACAAAACCTCCAAATCTTGAGGCAATTAGATAATTTGTTGGCATAATAGAAATAGCAGTTTCCGAACTCATGTTGGAGACCGAACTTGATCTTGGGATCTTGGAATCGAATGCAACTCTAAAAGACTCTTATGAGAGGAAGAGGTGGCGGCTTTTCTGGATTTTTGGATTAAATTAGGATTTTTCAGATTTTTAATTTTAGGACTTTATGAATCAACAATGAGAGAGTATTACCTATCACATGAAGAAACTTTGTGACCAACAACGTTAAGGCTAGAGGGAGTGACGTCGAGATGGACGGATGGCGAGAAGGATGATGACAGGGAGTGAAAGCCAAAGAGAGTGATATAGGGAGAGGAAGTCACAACAAGAAGATGTTAACGATTCACAATAACCGAGACTGACAACGACACATTAACGATGATAATAGAGGAGCGAGGACAAAAGTGAGGGTAGTAGCGTGCTCGCGAAAATGAGGGAAGAAAGAATCGTGGAGGCATAAAACGAAAACCTAGAATTTTACTTATTTTTTTATTAATTTTTAATAATTTTATTTTAAAAATCCATATGTAATATTGATAGGTAATGCATTTTTGGATTACATACAAATTTTAAATGCTTACATACAGATTATATCCTTAGGTAAAGTTCTCGCCTAAACGCGCTAACATTACATACAGATTTTAAATTCTTCTTTGTTCAAAAAATTGAACAAAGAAGCTTTCAACAACCTCGAGACCTCTCCTTGAACAATATCATTAGAGACGTCTCAAAATGGGTAACTACTAGACACAACCTAGATAATTTATGTCTAACTGTTGCTATTGTGTCTCAAATAGAACCAAAGAACATAAAAGAAGCTCTTAGGATTAAAATACATGAAAAATTTAAGTTTTTCGTAAATCAGCGTGAATAATCAATTATCAGGAGTGAATAATCGATTACCCTTGGCCTTCAAAAAATAGCATTTGATTCGCAAATAATAGATTATTGCATATAATAATTTATTATTAGCGAGTGTCAGGAGTACACTGTTAATGAAATAATCGATTATGGTTAGTGATAATCGATTACCACTCGACGTAGGTTCAAAAATAGAGTCGTTACAACGTTTAAAAACTGCCATAAGCGGCCATAAATGGCTAGTTTCTCCATTTCCTCTATAAATACTCCTTAACAATCGATTAAAGACCACCAATAGCACCCACATTCTGCCAAAATCAAGTTTCACAAAGTTTTCACTCTTCTTTGCTCACACTTTCCTTTCTACATTCTATTTAATCTTCATGGTTGATGCAAGGTGCAAAATGCATACAAGAAGAAGCACCAGAGGTGCATCTTCCTCTCGCCCTCGCACTCCCTGTCCTACCACTCTTGAAGGGTGGACATCCAATCCAAAGAAACAAGTAGAGTTTGCTTATTCATGGCAGGAGTGTCGCATAATGGGAGTAAAGTATGTTCGTTTAGGCTATTATCAATACAATGGGTTTCAATTTCCCAATTTATTTGAAGGCCAAGGTCTCACAAATTTAGTTGAGCAAAAGGGGTGTATCTATCATGATCTCATTAGGGTCTTCTACTACAACCTTCATTAGGGGTGTATCTATCCTCACCTCACCACAACCAACGAAAGAACGAAATGGACATTGCTTGGGAAGAATCACGAGTCCAAAGTTTTGCCTAAGAATAATGCAAAGACCAATTGCAGAGTTAGGAGTGAGGAAGGAGAAAATAGGGTTCTACTTCAAAGAACTAATTTGGGGAGGCAAATTCCAATTTTTGAGCTTATTCCGTCGAACACTTTACCAAAGGCATCAGATCTGGCAGTAGTTAAATTCATCAACACATTAATAACAGACATATTCGTCGATGAATGCAATAGTAGGGTTCGTTGAAAAATCCTCGGTAATTTACATTTACTGACAAATTTGAGGCCGTTAGTAAATATTCGTCACTAATATGAATTTTTACTGTAGTACAAGAGGCAAACGCTATGTGTATCAGACAAAATATGTCAAATAGTTGCTTAAAAAGTTCAAGTTGAAAAATACTAAGGAGATGAAGAGTCTAGTGCACCCATCTACTAGTCTCGAGCTAGATGAAAGCTCAACCAAAGTTGACAATGCAATATATAGACAAATAGATTCACTTTTATACCTTACAATGTCTAGACCTAATATCATGTAATATATGCTTATGTGCGAGATTTCAAAAAGACCCTAGAAAAACGATATAACTGTTGTCATACAAATCTTTCGCTATCTTGTTGGAACAATTAATCTTGGTATGTTCTTTAAAGGTAAAGAAAAGTATATGCTACAGGGATCTTTCTGAATGCCTGACTCTCCGAGTGTTATTGTGCTCATGCTCTTTAAAGTTATCATTAGGTTTTCTTTTGAATCATCGGACCTCACAATGAGCGTCAAAATGCTTCACTTATGCGGTAGAAGTCAACGTGTCACTATGTTCGAGTATCCTGGTGGTCCAAATGTTTGTCCTTACTTCATCATTCTTCCTAGATGTTCGTTCGGTCAAACTAGGAGGTTGCTTATACAAGATACTCTAATATGAAAATTAGTAAATATTTGATAGTTCTAACCGTTAATACATATTAAATGTCATTTCTTATCTCTTAACCTCAAATTTGTATTTATAGATTTCACAATTAATTTTGAATTAATGACGACCTAATATTATTCCAATTGATAATATTAAATAAAATTGTTTTATAAGATGACTGTTCAGTCGTCTGTATGTCGCAGCCGTTATTCTCAAAATTGTAATTATCCGCTGTGTGTTTAACTATATGGTCGTCTTATAATCTTAAATATGACATGATAGATGCCTTCAAGGTTTGGAAATCGTGAGTTACAGTGGAAATTGAATTTTTATTATTGCATTAATTAGATAAAATATAACATTAACTTTTCGTACTCTTATTAATGAATTACAAGGCATTACATACATATATTTGGTGGCATTTAGACAAGAATTAAATAAAATTACTTTTTTTGCGTACATCATATTTAACCCGTTTTATCAATTTTATAATACTTCAATGCAAAGTTATCTAAAATTCACACTTTAATCAATTTTATACTTCAATGCAAAGTTATATAAAATTCACACTTTAATCAATTTTATTCGGTTGTTTGGTAGATATACATGTATTCAAGATAAATAAATAAATATATATATATATATATATATATATATATATATATATATATATATATATATATATATATCCGTACGGGTGAAAAACTTTTAAGATTCAAAGTCTTAAATTTTATATAACTTTAACATAGTCCAATGAAATTTTTTTATAAGATTAAAGTCCTAAACTACTCGTTATCCCGAACAGGACCTTTGTGATGAAAACATTCTTACACAATGATTATTTTCTTAAATTGAAGAAACTGGCTGTGCCACATCGATGATAGATTGTTTTTAAAGATTTTGTTTCTTTAATTAAAGAAACTTATTAAGAAATCACCATTGGAAAAGCTCTAAATAGAATTATTTATTTTTTACATATAATATGAAACTAACTTTTGTAGGGATAATAGTTTTAATATTTACGCTATGTTGTATATATGTGTTTAATGTAAATCAATGACATTTATATAAGATTATTAAATAAACTTATTTTTTGTGCTTCTATTGTATCATATCATTTTTTAAGACTCTTGTATCGATTTTATTAGGATCTTGAATTTGATATTGTACATTTGAATAAGAATAGTTTGCTTAAAAGACTCAAATATTAAATTTATGACTTCGAGTACGAAACAATGAAAAACACCCTAAAAGAGTACACTTTTCTAAAGTTTGGTTCAAGTTAATAATCTTACTAAGAAACTACCATTAGATATATTGTAAATAAAAATATTTATTGTATTTATTAAATATAATGTGAGGTAGAAATTTAATTACAATGTTTGCTATATTTATATATATTTATTTTAAATAATGAAAATTTTAAAATAAAATTAAATATTATTATTTATTGTATTTATTAGATAGAAATTATCGTAAACTTTAACAGTATTATTATATGTAATATTTAAAAGATAAAATGTATGTTAATAATGTTGTATTTGATTAATGTCATTAATAGTAGTCTTATAAGTATTAAAGTGTATTGTTTCTATTACTTATTGTAGTTGGGACTCAAATCTGACGAGGGTCTCTCTAATATACTGGTTTTCTTATTTTAATTTTTAATTTTTATTATTCTTGCAAAATATAAAATCTTACAATTTTAGTTGCTATTGCGAGTCTTTCTATGAATGATGATATGCCATATATAGAATATTACGTTATTAAGACATGAAATCCCACGTGACATTGCCATATATAGAATATTACGTTATTAAGACATGAAATCCCACGTGACATTTTATATCACATCATCACCTAACCATAAGGTTGTAGCAGTAGAATCAAAACAATAAAATCAAACATTATAAATAAAAAGATCATATTTTATATCCGTAAAATAATAGAATGGATATGTTATTACCAACAATTTATAAATTAATATTCATTTTATTTATAACTTTTTTATACTATATCATTTATCCATAAAAATATTCTTAAAAAATAACTTATATGTTTTTAATCTACACCTAATATCACATCGACTAAAAATAAGATAAATTTATATTATATATGTGAATGCAAACCTCATTTTATAAGTCATTTTGTGAAGTTGAGTTAGAATTAATATCTATTTCTTAGCAATAACATCAATTGTGCTATGGCGTAGATTGGATGGACAATGTCATAATCTGATCATGACACTTGGTCTTGTACACTCTTAAGTAGAAAGAGTTACATCCAACAAACATTTTTCATATTTTGTGACTGATGAATGCATATCCATATCCTCAATGAGTCTTTGATATTGGATTCTTAATTAGTTTTTCTACTTTAAAAGAATGATTGAACTAGGATTTGTTATAATTCAGTTTATTGAGCATTCATACAAAAATATGTTAAAAATAATTTTTTAGTTACATAAATGTTCTTTGGATATTTTGATGTGTGATAGTGCAATTGTAGCTAAGTTGAGCACATGGACGTATGAAAATAATTTGGTTAAAGTTTCACGACACCTTGAAGATAAATCTAAGAATAAAACTTAATCAAAACCACTCAAATATTGCATGAAGAAGGCAAGAAAAACATAATATTAAATGCAAAAATTTAGCTAAGCCAAGAAAAAGGAACGAACAACAAAAATTTGACCATGGGGTCTCTCTATTTTTTCTACAAAAAGGACTTTGATAATTTATAAATGTTTATAATAAAATATAATTTAGAAAAAATATATCTTTGGATATTTTATTTGATATTTTTTAATAATTATTTTATTTAACTATATCAGTAAATATAAAAAAATAATATTTGACAAATCCTTTTGAGTCTAACAAAGATATTCTAAAATATTTTTATATTGCTACAACAATCAAATATATTTTCAAAATATGAGATTATTTAGAAGATAATTGGAGGAGATTACATTATTATAAAGAAGATTACAACAATAGAAAAGCCCAAAACAAATATCAGTCCAATTTTTATATAAAGAGACTTAGAAAAACACATTATGGGAGTTTAGGAACCCTTTGGGTTGATTTTGCCATAATTTCTTAACTAAATTCTAAGGTAAGATGAATACATTTATTTTCTCTTTTGATTCTTGTTGTGATTTATTTTTATTTATGTCTTTTGCTTCTTAATCAAGTAAAAGTAATGATTTTTACATTGTACCAAGTTAGCATGGTGTTAAATCTATATAACATGTTAATCATATGAATCCAAGGGCTTTTAATTTTAATTGAGAATTTACTTTGATTAAAATTAAAAACTTTCATGTGAATGAGTGAGTTTTTACCAATAATTGAGAATATATTTTGATTAAAGATGAAAACTTTAACAAGAATTAATCAAGAATGTACTTTGGTTAATTAATTTTTTATTTAATATAAGAGGTAAAAAAACTAGACATGATTACACATAGTAATATTTAACTGAGAATATACTTTGATTAAAGGTGAAAACTTTAGTTTTTTCTTTGATATAAGAGATAAAAGAATAAACATAATTAGGCATAGTAATATTTAATTAGTTAAATTTACTATAATTAATCTATAAAGTTCTAGCTTTTAATTGAGAATGTACATTCATTAATAGTGAGAACACCAAGAAATTAATTAAGAATTTACATTACTTAATTTGAAAAGCAAAGACAATAACTAATTTAACAATAATATTTAAATAACCAATGATGAATCTTATTTTGAAAAGGCAGTAAAATCAACATCTTTCCTTTATCCTTGTTTTTATCTTTTAATATTTTATTTTATCTTTATCTTCTTTATTATTTTTATTTTAATAACCATTTTGTATAGTTTATATAAGAATTAATTTGTTAAAAATCAATTTTGTGTTCATTGGGAGACGACTTACAGTTGTCTTTACCCTTTATATTTTGTTGGCTACTATCTTAAAAATACTTAAGTTGTTATAGTTTAGTAGTATTAATTTGATCGCGTCAATAATAGTGTTATCAAATTTGGTTCCGTTTTGAGGAGCACGATTATATATTTTATTATTTTCGTTTTTATTTTAATTTTATTTTATCACTAACATCTTTTTCTATTTTTTTATTCTAAATCATTTAATTTTATTTATTTTATTTAGTTATTTTAATTAGTAAATTTGTTAGTTGGTTTTTTATCATAATTTTTGTTTGAGAAATTTTGTTGAAAAATTTGTGAAACTAGTTAATGAACGATTTGGTTAAAAAAAGATAAGTTATTGAAGTTATCCAAAGAGTTACAACCATCAATGCATCATCCTATCCTATACGGGAGTTATGTTATTAATGGATGGAATGCGAAGATGCTAGAAATCATGGATGAAAGGTTGAGTTTATCAACGATAGAAAAATATTAAACAAGGATGGTATGAAAATGATAAAATATTATACAACATGATGAAGGATGCAAATAATAACAACTTTGTAGAATTACTTCTAATTGTTAATTCCACCCTCCAATTCCATCTGACATTTCCTAATATTGTAGAATTTAGAATGCTTCATCATGACATACAAGATATGCTTTTAAGGTTAGCTATTAGAGTAGAACAAATTTTTGATGATGTAAGTCAACTAATGAATGAAAATTTTAGGCATGTTAGTTTACAAATTTTTTTGAAGATGTGGTTGAGCATAATATTGAAATGATAAAAAAGATTGAGTACATGGATCAAAGGTTGCAGAATCTAATAGCTTATGTGAATGACATCAAGATTCAAATATCTAATCAACAACCAACTATAAAATCACATCACGTTGATATGTCTATTAATAGACATATAAATTTTACTAAAGGTGCTGTTGAACTTATTAATGATGAAGCAACATAGTTAACTACTTCAAGAGTAGAATTTTTCTCACAAAATGAGATTAAGAGGATTACTATGTTAGGTTTATGGAGGACAAGCCTAACCTGGGGAGATACAACATCAATGATATCTGAGCCTAAGCAAATAAGGGATTAATACCATTCTCTACCCAAAACCATAAGGCAATGGGTTAATGGGTCTTCAACTTTATATGCAACTCCACTTTCTCATTTCTACCCAATGTGGGACTTGGACTCACATTTAGATTCTAAAAAATTCTCCTCCTCAAGAGTGAGACCCTTCCACATTGGTACACCCCCTTCCAGCGGAAGCATTTGAGTACCCCTTTTCATACCCTCGTTCATCTTAAGGGAACACGCTTATCGGAAACCCTTTGCTAAGAAAACTTTCAATACAGGGACCATTGTACTCATCTGAGCCTAACATGGCTTTGATACCACTTGTTAGGTTTATGGAGGAGGAGCCTAACCTGATGAGATACAACATCAATGACACTTGAGTCCAACCACATAAGGAATTTACATCACTCTCTACCTAAAACCTTAAGGTAATGGGTTAATGGGTATTCACCTTTATATGTTACTCCACTTTCTCATTTATACCCAGAGTGAGACTTGGACTCATACTTGGACTCTCAACATTATTGATGATCCTATTAACCATCCTAATGCCCATGGTGATGCTGAAATTGAGTTGAAGCCATACGCTCCACACATCAAACTTGTTTATGTGAACAATGAAAATAAATTTTCAATGGTGGTCTCTATTGACTTAGCCGAGGAACAAAAAGAAAGGTTCATGAAATAGGAAAACATGTTAGATTTGATATCATTGTTGATAAAAGAAAACTTAATTTCATGCATATTTATTTTCTATTTTCAGCAGTGTAAAAATGATTATTAAAATCTTACAAATTTTTATTTTTACTAGCAATAAAATTTAAAATTTAATAAAAGTGTACAACAAGACTTCTACTTTATAAAATTAAAGAAAATAAACTTTGACTTATGGTCAAATTGAGCTAAAAATCACAAAATTTTGACTATATACAGACTTCGTCACTACTGTAGTTTTTCTTGCAATAATCAATTTCTTGTTCACCATCTTGCAATAGCCGTTTTCTAGTAAATTGAGGAGTGCATTTTGTTCACTCAACTTTCCTTTCTTTATTTGTGTTCTAGATTTTCAAGTACTCATTCATCTTTTTTGCTTTCATTATGTGCATTTTGTACCATCTAATGGAACCCCCAAAGAATGTTGTGAATCCTCAAGGAGAAGGAGAACCACTCAAGGTTGTTCTTTTAGAGCCCTTAGTATTGCATACAATCAAATATTTTTGTGATATTTGATCAACATTTTGTTGTAAAAACATTTGTTTTTATCTATATTGGAAAAGTCTCGTTGCCTCTCTTCATGTTGGTCGAGCTCATGTTGTTGAGCCCATGTGGCTAAACTCTTGTGGTTGAGCTTGTGTGTGCTTGGTTGTATTTGTTAGTTGTTGCATCAATCTTGTTGCTCAAGCCTTGTCCCAAAAGACCTCGAAAAGTGCTCCACAAGAAACGGGTGGTGTTGCTTGGCTTGTTCGGTAAGGTGCAAGATATCTTTCACACATCATGGTCTTTAGCCATTTCGGAATTTGTCCACATCTATAAATAGGGGTTCTTTACTCTCCCGCCATAGGACAGAAAAACCTTTTACAAGTTCTCCCTTTCAAAGATCAAACCTTTTCAAGCTCTCTCTCTCTCACACACACATATCTTTGTTTTCTCTTTTCTTATTCTTTTGTATTATGGGTTTCTTTTAACTCTTTAAAAGAGATCTTTCTAGTTTTGATATCCTCAAATGTTTTCAAGATATTCCTGTTGTATCTTAGGGGTTTGCACTAGCATTGTGGATAAATCTTAAGGTAATGATCATCATGCCAATGGAAATCCATTTAAACTATGTTCTTTTAAAACATTCCAACAAAATTTTCCTCTTAGACAACTTGATGGGTGTCGCGGTCCATACAAATTTGATTGCATATGAGAAATGCAGTATAGCTAGGGAATGACCCCTAGGTCGTCTCCCAAAGACCAATTTTGCGGTTCAAGAATCGAGTCTAACACGAAAAGGGGGGTTGGTAAGGTTTTGCAAAAATTAAAGAACTCAATAAAGACACAAATACAAACAAAGATGTAAACATAGATATAAAGAAAACGGTTTCAACACATAATGAAAACGGTTGGTCATTAACTTAATTACAATGTTTCCCATCACAGAGTATCTAAATAAAGTTGCTACTCAGACCTCTAATCCAACAGAGTTAACCGACTAAGCGAAGGTTAACCCGGTTAATGTCAAATCTAATTTACACCATGCAGTTACATCGACTAAGCGAAGATGTAACACCAACTAGGCAACTAAGCGTATAGCCAATTGCAAGTGCAAAAATAGAATTCACATTAACCAAGTCAGAGTGCACAGACAATCACAATTCAAGAATCTCAAGGAAACAGTGGAATATCGTCAATGACCAACCAAACTAATTTAAGCTACCATGGAAATTAAATTAACACTATTAAAGACCTTAGACAACATTCAAACATCAAACACTGCTACAAACAAATTAACAAACACAGTTAAAAATAATTAAATTCAACACTAACTCAAACACATTAAACTCAACCTATTAACTCAATTAATTAAAAACCAAAGAAACCAACAAGCCTAACTTAATCCTAACAATTAACTTGACTAAATGACAATTAACAAAGGAATTTAAAAGTCCAATTGGCCAAAGAAAAACACATGGCCCTAAGTCACCATGCACCCAAGTCAAACTTCAATTTCACCTTCTATAAGCCACAAAATGTGTTGACTTCTTCTCCCATGTGCACCATTTTTCAAGAAAATTAAAATGTGTCTTAGAAATCACTATCAAACCATGCCTTTATCCCTTTCCATGCAGCAAAAACGAACTCCCAACACCAAGGCACAAAAATTCACGTGAACTACCAAGCTAATAGCAAAAAGTGCTTCAAAAACCAACACTAATGGAAAGATACTTTGGATGCTTCAACCAATGTGCCATGTAGGCAAGTAAAATGAAAATCAAACACAAAACATTCCCATCTCAAGGTTATTCACGGCAGAATTCTATGCAAGAGACAAAAACTCAAAGTGGAAACATTCTTTGAGTCAAAACAAACATCTTTTATGTTGGTCCAAAAGTGGTAAAAATTAAATGAAGCAATTTCCTCTCTCCTACAAACACCAAACGGTTTTTCTTCAAGAATTATGCATCCAAAACCTTTCTTCCACTCTTCAATACAGAGAATGACTTCAAGAAACCAAAGCTAAAGTTGCAAATGAACACAAGAACCATAAACCCAAACTTCTACTCATCAACCCATCTTCAACACTATCATTTCTTCAAGTTTCTTTCCAAAAACGAAAATGATAACCAAGCTATCAATTCCAGCTCTGTCCAGCCACCATAACAACACAAAAATCTGGTCCATTCCTTGTTTCAAACATCAAAAACGAAAACCAAGAAGAAAGAATCCAAACCACAACACCACACATCAACTTAAGCTCTCTTCAACCCAAAACTCACATAGAACTCTATTTTTATCATCTAACCAAATGAAATGCAAGGAAAAATGAGAAGAACAGCAGCAAATGAAGAGGAAAACGAAATACAAAGTTACTCAAAACCAACATCCACCATGGAAATGCAAGAACAAGCTCCAAAGCTCAAACTCCAAGCATCAAGAACAAACAAATGGAAGTAGAAATGAATGTTTTTTCACCATCAATGAGCTAAGACAATCAAGAGTAAGTTAAGAGACAAAGAAAATTTGCAACTTTCTTCATTCAAATGGCCCAAAACCGAAATACTAAGCAAGCTCCTTTAAGGCATGTTCATCCATGAAACCCTAGGAGAGAAAAGTTTGAAAACATGAAGTATGAAGTGTGGCTATGGGAGCCCAAGAGTGTGTCTCGACATTCTCCCCTCTAAAGACCATCCAAGACTCTAAAATTGGTGGGGACCACCTTCTAATGAAACCCTAGCTAAAAGCCACATGTCCTACACATGGGTTTTTTACAAAATTGCCCCTAAAAGGGTCCATAACACCTAATTCTAATTAAGGACTTCTAGAAAACAAAATTACAACTTTAATTAGAATCTAAATGACTAAATGTTGAGCCTTTGAATGTGTCACGCCATATCCTAATGCTCCAGATGATGTTTCCACAACTTCCCTGCAACCAGAAAAGCACTTAATCAGCTCAGAAAATCCAAATTAGCACAATTACGAATTTCCGACCAAATTAAGTAGAATTCGAAAAACGGAGAAATAACAGACAATTAAACACAATTCCCTGGTTTATTTAAGTGCAATAAACTAAATATAGTTCAAGAAATAATGACTCATCACAACTGCTAAAAGATTCAACAAAATTATTTGTTGCTAAAAGGAATATGAGGCTTTAGCACGATGAATATGACCTTTTCAGACTAGAATTGGAAAGATGCAGATGGGACCATGTTTTGGGTGATTTGCTATATATAATTGATACGGTGCTGGTCCCAAAATTCTACGCCAATGTTTATGACCCTACACCATAGAGGTAGCTACCTCGACAAGTTGTGGTGCAAGGCTAGATGGTGTAGTTTGACAAACGTGTCATCAATAATTATTTGGACCTACCTGCCCTAGTAAGTACAACAAAAACATACAATATATTTTTAATGGCCATAAAATTCATGATGAGATTGTTGTTATCCATGTGTCCCACATGCATCATATGAACTAGGGGTTAATGGCCAACCAGTATGTATTCTGCAAATGAACCTAAGCACTTTTGCACTAATGTGGAGTAACAACTTGAGTCCCAACACTCATACCTCTTAAATCATTTGGAGAGATATCATCTCATCTATGAGACAATCATTGTTATGTAGATAGACATAGGGGCCCATATTTCATAGGAGATTGCTATGATTGATGCCAATTCTCCAATGGAAGCATGACACATGGCACACACTTTCCACTTGGTTTAGATGTCTAACTTAAGGAAAATCATATGCTACTTAGGCCTTAACACAAGCCTTAAACAAACATACACTACATGGTCGAATACAATGGCCTAGATATCCTACATTACTCTTCAATTCATGCTCTACGATAGTTCCAAAGGTGGTCCCAAAGGTAGAGTTGATACCATCTTCATGGATCCCACTCTCTTGGAAGTGTTTGACCATGGCCTGGAGATTTTTCATCACCTTCTAGAATGAAAGTATGTTGGAAGTTCTGTTCAACCAAGGAGTCGTGCAACATAACAAAAAAACATCTAATATGTATAAAATCATATTATTATTTAAAGAAAAGTTATATCTTACAATTGTTTCTGAGATATGTCATGCAGTGTTAGAAATGTAGGAGCCCGATGATGGTAGATGGTATATTTTTCACTTTTCATGAGGAGATGGTGGTGAAGGAGACTATGGAATATCATCCTCAGAAGGTGGGCGTCTAGATTTTTCCTTTTCCTACATTATCTTCTCTTTAAGTTCTCTACACCTACCACGAAACAATAAGTGTGACTTTTTATTTTGAGCACTTATCCTTTGGACTTTTTCCTTACAACCTATAACATAAAAAATCTATTTTATGAATTAGTTCAACTTGTACACAAGTAAACTAACCTTCCATCTCTCATATGTACGAATCTCAACAAATTGATGTTAGGTTTCTTCATCAATTGTTTTGTATCTGGCACATGGATTTTCATGCTTTTTAGCTTCAAATATATATATTGAGACGTCAGTTTTATCTTAAACTCACAAAATTTCTAGGCTACCGAAGAAAGACATTTAGTTTTAAGTGTTACCACATTTGGAATATCAAATGCCATTTGTAATAAAGAAAATTATCATCAACAATATTTAGGAAAATGTCAATATAATCAAACAATAAATTCAACAATAATGAATAAGTTACTAATAAATCTTTCCAAATCATGTTCCAATCAACTTGAGACATATGATCAAAAAAATGGAGTAAGGATGGATATCTTGTAATGTGTCGTACTCCTAAGTAGTTATTGAAGACATCCGCCTAAGGACCTAAAGCCACACCAGTGATCACGTTGACAATGACAAGTATCTTCTTACAACTAGCTCATCTTCTTAAGAGTTTTCTCGATCTAGTGGCTCCCCTGGTGGGTCTCCTTTCGTCCCCTGATGAATTTTGATGATTTGTCATATATATGTTGAAAAAGAAAACAAAAAAAAACTATAACAAACATTGAAAATAAAATATAACATTATTTAACAAAAAAATAAATTTATACAATCATATGAAATTTATACATAGGTTATGGACTAGTCAAATCTATATTCCCTCACAGTGATCTTCTTGAGTTGCATGTTCATCATCAACTAGAGCGTCTTCATCAAAATTTACCATTGTTTTAAATAGATGAATGTCAACAATATGAAGATTACTCAAATTCTTTATATTAACATCAATTTGTTTTTTCTTACCTTGAAGAACGACATACCAATGTTTAGATGCAACATCTTTTACATAAAAAAACCTGAGATGCTTGTTGTGCCATGATAAATGACTCATCTTGATAACATACCTTTCAAAAATCATCTAGAGTCATACTTGATTTATCCATTTTGACATCACTCTTATTATCAACACACTTACATTTGAATGCTGGAGTAGTAAGCATAGTATAATCAACCTCCTAGATTTCTTCTATTATATCACAGTACATCATTGATCCAAATACATGATTTTAATCTTTGGATGTGGAAAATTATAGTGACTCAACTTCAAGATTAGCTCCACTATTTTGTGTTATTCTTTTATCATCCAAAGACTTTGTATAAAATACACAATTACTAATTTCGTAACCTATAGAACATACAACATTAAACCTCCATCCATTTGGTAGTCACATCAAAGTCTCATAAGATTTTGAATCTTTCAAATCCTCAACTTTATGTTCACCCTCACAATGGCTTTGTGTGCAAATAAGACCTATATGTTCTCAGTAATTCCAAAAATGCAATTGTCTTTTGATAGGTTTTATTTCTCTTAAATCCCAGGTCTATTGTGAGAAGTTAAATGAGCTTTTTGCACTAGTGTAGGGACTTTTACCAGTTTTCTTATGATGTATCCTATTTTGTAAAAAGCATATGGTAAGAAGAGCTTTTTCCCAAAGGTTATCAGGTGTACTAGAACTAATAAGCATGACTTTGATCATTTCTTTAAGAGTTATATATTTTTCTCTCTATTACTCTATTAGACTCAAGTGAATATGGTCAAGTCACTTTATGGATAATACCTTCTATAACATAATAGTTATTAAATAATACATATTCATCACCTCGAGAGAATCCTCTTAATTTTCTTATTCAATTTATTTTCTACTTTTGCTTTTGTAAGTTAGAAACACATGAAGATTTTCATCATTATATATGTTTAAGTTGTGTATCTAGAACAATCATCTATAAACGTTACAAAATAATTTTTACCATCTTTAGACATGGTTTATTTTAAATTAGCTATATTAGTTTGGATTAAGCCTAAAAATCCAGCTTCACGTTCTATAACATGGAGAGTTTTCTTTGTTAATCATAGTCGTTGCAATTTCATAACATATGAGGAATTCAAATGTCCTAATCTAGATTAGTATGAATTTAGACTAAAAAAAGTTCTTCTAGTAGCTTCATGATATATCTCTCTCACACATTTCTTCCTCATTCGTGTGAGGGAGTTTCTTCTTCTCCTACTTCTCCATCTTTCACTCCATCTTTTTCTTCTTTTCCACTCCATTAAAACTACAAATCAAGACCGTCTCCATCTTCGTTCAGCAAGGTCACCGTTTTGTTTGGTCAGGCCGCCTCCACCTTCGTTCTACAAGGTCATCCCTATTCTTTCTCTTTCACATAAACAATGCAATCGCGCATTGTCACCACCCCCACACTGTCACCACCATACACTATCACCATTGCATGCTTTGATATAAGTTCGGCCAACACCAAAATTTATCATTGTCTTTATTATTTTTAGATTTAAAAATTTTAATTCATGACTAATGGATCTTATTTTCGGAAGAGTGATGCGGAAGGGCTAAAATATGGGATATGAACTCCTTATTAAATAAATAGAATTAACTTGCCGTACAACTTAATTAATTTAAAAATAACTTTAAAGTGAAGTTTGAGAAGGCAAGAAATTTATTTTTGTCATTGAATCCTCGCTGCACTGGCTAGGTTGTATTGGATCATTAAAACAACAATGCTTATTAAGAGAAGACATTTTATTTTTGACAGGAATTTGACACTGAACTGTTGAAATTCCCATTCTTGGAACATAACCCTTTGAAAATCATCAATGTTCTGAAAGATATATGGCCTTCGGAATACTGTTGAGGAACACAGCCCTTGCAGCAAGGTCAGTTGAAAAGCGTCCCAATGCAGCAATGGTAGCAGTATTACTACCGAACTTCTCAATTCCCCGAGAAATCATACAGGTGTGACTTGCTTCCACCACTACTATCACATTTTCACCTATCAGTGCAGAAATCGTTTCTGCGATCTGCTTGGTCACCCTTTCTTGAACCTGCAGCTTAATACCATAAAAGTGCACTATTGACTGCAAGAGCCTTTTCTCAATGGGATGAAACCCTTTGGAAATGTAGTATCCTATGTGAACAACACCATGAAATGGAAGCAAATGATGCTCACACTGAGACAAGAAAGGCAAGTTCAGCTCTGAGTGTATCTTTTCATCAAAACCTAGCACCCCATTAGTGTTCAAAGCACCATTTGTCCAACTTCCAAGCGAACCCTTCAGCGCCTTCTCAATGGTATTACACTGGAAGTTCATCAGCCACTTGGTATATCTAGCAGGAGTCCCTTGTAATTCCTTCCTAGTTGGATCCTCACCTAAAGNCTTGAGAATTGAAGCTACTGCAGTGACCATAGCAGGGTTCATTTCTTCATTCTTTGGTGAAACTTTAGAAGACAAAGAAGGACACCAACAATTGCCCAATGAGCCTTTATCAATAATTTTGTCCTTGTCAATGCCCCTAAAGTTAAGGAGGCCAAAAAAGTCAGCCCANAAGTTTGAATCTTTGTTTTGAAAAACACCAGAGCCTGAAGAAACCAGTATTCCCAGGACCCCTTTGTGGTTTGAGTGAAGAGAATTTGATTCCATGTCTGGAAAGGGAATGTGTTTGCATTGAAGCACAACAGCAACGCCTGTGGGTTGTATTCCTTCATGCAAAGCGGAACAGATCTGATTTGCAAGACGCTGAGGCTCTTGGAGACGTTTTGCAAAGACATTGGTGACACGAGAGAGTTTGCTTAAACCCAGAACTCTTTGAGCAGAAGGNACATAGCCCACATGACACTTGAAATAGAATGGTAGCATGCAAGACTCACAGTAAGAGTAAAAATCAAGGTCTCTCACAATCACAAGTCCACCTACTCCACCTGCATCTCCAACTTTGTTCTTTTCTACTCCGCCTTCAGGGAATAATGCACCTTCCACAATTTCCTTAACACTTTTATCATAACCTGTTAGATCATAACACCCTTCTTATCATTAATTCTGGTAACATACTACAATTTTTATTTCATAAAGCAATTCTTGAAAATTATTCTTTATGATATCTGAGTAAACAAGGTGAAGTAATAAGAAAGAAATATAATGACCTCTAGTTCCTTCGGAAAGGGCCTTGGCAACACGAAGTGGCGTCTTTATGATGCCTTCCCTGTTGATATCTTCCCCTAAAGCAGTCAAGAGAACTTTGACAGCATCTTGAATGGAAGATGTATTGGCCCTTTTCTCCAAATACTCTTCATCACCACTCATCCTCATTCCATTTCCAAGATCACAAATTAAACCATCTTCACCCGAATGCCCCATTGAAACACACTTTCTCTTGCACATCTTTGTTTTGTGCTATGCTCCCTATTTATAAATGAAAGATGTGGGCTGGCATATATTAAAGTAATTAATTATATCATTAATACATTAATTATCAAATATAACGTAAATTTCAAGGATTTTAATTGTATCATCAATAAATTATTTAATTGTATCATCAATAAATTATTTAATTGTATCACCAATAAACTATTTAATTGTATCACCAATAACCAATAAATTGTTTTGTGCTATAACGTTTTTTAAGTTCTTACAATGTAACATATTTATAAAAAATTTTGTGGTCATTATTTTCATAACTTACTTTTAAAGCAAACATGTGATTACTTCTACTATTTTCTATAATTATTTTACATTTATTCAATTGCTATTTATTACTCTTATTTTATATTTGTATGGCTAAATTCTTTCTATGATAGTTGACATTGGTAAAAAAATATTTATACCTTATACTTGACAATATTTGTTCTAATTTAATTAATTTTTGTAAAAAGAAATGGTTTACTTAATTTTTAATATAAGCATAGGTTATAAATATACATGTTTTTGTTCAATTTTTTCCTCTCTTACCTTTATTTTTTTAACTTTTATTTAATTATGTTTTAAATATATTTTACATATGTATTTGTTTGGTGTTGCTTGATAATTTGTGTTTTTTTTTTAATATGAAGGAATTGTTTCTAAGACCAGTTCTTTTTAAGAGTTTGTCACACAAAATTTTACTTTATATTTTGTGAATTCCAATGTGTTACATCATTTTTAAAACTTCCTAACCATTTTAAATCCAATGCAAAAGTTTTTTTTTAAATTCATAGTTAGATATTTTTTATTTAGTTTCTGGCATAAATGTATGTTTTTAACATGTTTTAATGGAAAGTTTTTACAAAATTCAAGATATTAAACTTACTTATGATCCTCCCAAATGAAAATATTCTTACACAATAAACCAACAAAGGCAATGCTTTAAGCCAATTATTTAGGGTAAATAATATTCAAAACAAAAAGTACTAATATTAGTACGTGAAAGAATTGCATTTTTTATACAAAAACTTTAATTTTGTTATATTTTTAATTTCTTTAATGATTAAGGTAATTGAACAAAACATTTTACCCTTAATTCTTTTGTTTTTGTTTGTTTAATAAGATCTTAGTGATGCGTAACGTTGTTGTTGACGCGATCAAATTAATATTTTTAAACTATAAGAACTTCAGTATTGTTAAAATTGTAGCCAACAAAATAGAAAGGGTAAATTCAGCCTTAAATCATTTACCAATTAATATAGAATTGATTCTTAACAAATTAGTTCTTATAAAAGCTATACAAAAAGGTTAGTAAAAATAAAACAATAAAGAAGATAAAGATCAATAAAAAAATTAAAGAACAAAATAACAATAGATAGAAAGAAATAAATTTATAAAAAGATTTTAAAAGATAAAAACAATGATAAAAAAAATACTTTGATTTCATTGCTTTTTCAAAACATGATTCATCATATTCATTATCTAAAAGATTATTGTTTAATTAATTATTGTCTTGGATTTTCAAATTAATCAATTTAGATTATCAATTCATTTGTTGGCATTCTATATTACCTCTGATATCAAGTTAGATTATTAGTCTAATTATGTCTATTTTTTTTACCTCTGATATCAAGTAAAAAGTTAATTAAATAAAATACATTCTTGATTAATTCTTATTAAAGTTTTTACTACTAGTCAAAGTACATTCTCAATTATTGCAAAAACTTATTCAATCACATGAAAATTTTAAACTTTAATCAATGCAAATTCTCAACTAAAAATAAAAACTTTAGACTCATAATATGATGATTGATACGTTACTTTAAATTTAACACCATGTTAACTTGTTATAATATAAAAATCATTATTTTCACTTCATTAAGAAGCAAAAGGCATATATGCTCTTATAAATGAAAATGTGAGTTGACATATATTAAAGTAATTAATTGTATCATTAGTATATTAATTATCAAATATAACGTAAATTTCAAGGATATTAATGCAATGTTTATTTTTTTTAAGTTCTTACAATGTAACATATTTATAAAATATTTTGTGGTCATTATTTTTATAACTTACTTTTAAAGCAAAAATTTGATTACTTTTACAATTTTCTATAATTATTTTACATTTACTCAATTGTTATTTTTTACTCTTATTTTACATTTATTTTTTATTCAATTGTTAATTAATTAACGTGTAATAATAAATTATTTATGATAATTAATTATATATTTAATGAATGTACAATGACATAAAATTTATTTAAAAGTTTTTATAATTATTCATGAAAATTAATTATGACAAATCATAATTGATTGATTTTTATAATCAATTATTATAATTTGATAATCAATTATTTTACAATGTGAAACGAGATTTTTTTATTCAAAATAAATTTTAACACAACCTAAATAAAATAAAAAATAAACCACAACTTATATATAAATATATTTGAGATATAAAACTTCTTCTATTTTATGATAACAGTTATAATTAATAAAAACTAAACATTTATTCAATTATATTAATTATTATTTGAGTTTATACAAAATTTACATAATTAAGATTTTTATATTAAAACTATAAATTTTTTCTTATTATTCTAAAAATAATTTATATAGATATTTAGGTTTAGTTTCAATTTCTATCTCCCGGTTTATTAGGTATAT
This sequence comes from Vigna radiata var. radiata, assembly GCF_000741045.1. Classification (NCBI taxonomy): domain Eukaryota; kingdom Viridiplantae; phylum Streptophyta; class Magnoliopsida; order Fabales; family Fabaceae; genus Vigna; species Vigna radiata. Next base: position 14,101,039 of record NC_028359.1, on the reverse strand, counting down.
TGCTTATTTATAAAGGAAAGATGTGGGTTGACATATATTAAAGTAATTAATTGTATTATTAATACATTATTTGTTAAATATAACGTAAATTTCAAGGATATTAATGCAGTGTTTAGTTAAATAGAAGGCATCTTTATAGAGCTTTTCTTAAAATAAAAAATTTTGGGCGCAAGTTGTTCTTGTTTTTTTTTTTTTTTTCATAACTTACTTTTAAAGCAAACATTTCATTACTTCTACTATTTTCTATAATTATTTTACATTTATTCAATTGTTATTTTTTACTTTTATTTTATATTTGTATAACTATAGATTCTTTCTATGATATATATGACATTGGTAAAAAAATATGTACATCCTATACTTGACAATATTTGCTCTAATTTAATTTATTTTTGTAAGAAATATAGTTTCATTAATATTTAATATAAGCATATGTTACAAATATACATGCTTTTATAGAATTGTTTTCTCTCTTACCTTAATATTATTTACTTTCATTTAATTATGTTTTAAATATATTTTATATGTGTATTTGTTTGGTGTTGCTTGACAATTTGTGTTTTTTTATTATGAGGAAATTGTTTTTAAGACCAGTTCTTTTTAAGAGTTGTTACACAAAATTTTACTTTATATTTTATGAATTCCAGTGTCTTACATCATTTTTAGGACTTCCTAACCATTTCAAATCAAATACAAAAGTTTTTTAAAAGTCATACTTAGATATTTTTTTTATTTAGTTTCTGGCATAAATGTATGTTTTTAACAAAGAAATACTTTTTATTCTTATAATTCATGGTCGTAAATTTATACCATACCAACAAAGGCAATGCTTTAAGCCATTTAGGATAAATAATATTAAAAACAAAAAGTACTAATATATTTCGTTTTAGTACGTGAAAGAATTGCATTTTTTATACAAAAACTTTAATTTTGTTATATTTTTAATTTCTTTCATGATTAAGGTAATATTAAACAAAACATTTTACAATTTATTCTTTTGTTTTCCTTAGTTTAAGATCTTAGTTACTCCAATGATAATCATATATTAATATTTGTTTCTTGTTAACAAATAAATATTATAATAAATAAAAACTAAATATTTATTCATTTATATTAATTATTATTGGAGTTTATACAAAATTTACAGAATTAAAATTTTTATATTAAGACTATAAATTTTTACTTATTATTCTAAAAGTAAAATAAAGAAATATTTATTATACTGAAATAACTATTTACTTAATATTTTATCTTCGCGTATTTATTTTGTTCTTTCTTTATAATGGACATAATTTGTTTATATTTCATAAAGTGTAATTTTTATCATAAATTTTGTATGATTTCTCTTACTTTGTATTTTTATTTTATTTTTTAAATAAAATTTTATATAATGACAAATTATTGATAGACTTTGAATAATCAACCTAATTAAAATATTAAAATTCATAAAAAAAAATGTCTAATATCACCTTATCTAGAGATAAATATTTACATTATTTATTATGTTCATTAGACATAATATAAAATTAACTTTTGTACTCGTATTAATTACATTACATATACACATGTATTAATGAAAACACTTAATGCATCAATTCGATAATAATTAAATAATTTACATTTGGTTAAAATCCTCTTTTGATCTTCATATTTGTATGAGAATCTTAATTTGGTCATCATTTTCTACAACTGCATTCATTCTTGTCAAGGTTGACAATAAATTGCTCCCCAAATTGTGAAATGTGGATGATTTCAAATAACTGATCTGATGACCATCTGTCATGGGTAGAAAGTTACAAACAAAGTTAGAAACAAAGTTAGAAACAAAGTTAGAACCAAAGTAAACAAAGATGACCATGTATAAAGTTAATTGTAGTATTAAACTTACCTTGGTAACCAATATCTGGTTAACCATGATTGCTTTTGAAATCTGTTGAGAACCTTAGGACACACACTACCTTGATATAGTGTCATCTTCGTCCTGTTCTTAGCCCATCTCTTCATGATATAAACCCTAATCTCTTCCAACATGGTGATAATTGGTTTAGTCCTAGTGTGAACTAGCACACTGTTGAATCCCTCGCACATGTTGTTGACAAGAGTGTCACATTGTGATCTAGAAGTGAATCTAGATCTTGACCAATATCTAGGAGAAACAATATATGTCAAACTAAATATAAATGTCTAAGTACAAGAATAATAGCGTAGAGTAAATTGAATACATACCTTGGTGCAATTACAATCAAATACTTAAACACTTCTAAATTGATGTCTTTGATTTTCATCATTTCAGCCTCCCATAGTTGTGGATATGTGGTTGTTGTTACTGTCCACATCAAACATTTAAGGTCTTTTCCAGGAAATTGCTTTCTAAAGTTTGAGTACATATGTCTAACACAAAATCGTTGTTCTACCCCAGGTAGAAGTGCATCAATGGCTGTTAACAGACCCTACAAGTTCAAATAATGAAGTCAGATAAGGTTTATTTGAAATAGCTAGTAATAAAGCTTTGTTAGGGTTGATTGACCTTTTGTTGGTCTGAAATAAATGTACATGCTCCACATACAACTTCCCCACCAAGATCCCCAATGAGTAGGTCCAAGAACCAAGTCCATGAGTCTTTGTTTTCTACCTCAACAACAGCATATGCAATGGGCAAAATTTGTTCATTTGCATCTCTTCCCACAGCTGTTAGTAATTCCCCTCCATACTTGCCTTTGAGAAACCACCCATCCAACCCAATGATGGGTCTACAACTAATGAAACTATCTTTGTATGCTTTCAAGCATACATAAATTCTATTGAAGATACACTCCCCATTACTATTTTCAACCTTTATTTTGACTGTTGAGCCTGGATTTGCCCTAAGAAGCTCATGCCCATAATCATGGATTCTTCTATATTGTTCCTTGAATGAACCATCAACATTATCTTTTGTCATGGCTCTTGCCCTAAAAGCCATATTTCTAGAGATTCCAACATTCCATTTCCTACTAACTTTATCCCTAATGTCCATGACTTTCATGTTAGGGTTCTCTCTAACAAATTTTTCCATCCTTTTACTCAACCACTTAGAAGTGATCAACTTCACATTAAAATCTCTGCTACAAGTGTGTTCATTAATCACTTTTCTTAGCTGCCATGACTTGAAACCAGAATTAAAGGCATAGTAAGCATACCATTTGCATTTACTATTACCCCCCAACACATTTAACACTAACCCTCTTCTTGTCATTCTTTAAGAATTTTAAATTTTGACCATTACTTAGTGCATATGTCCTAATGGCCTCTGTGAATTCCTTTTTCTCAGTAAAATAAGTTCCAACTTCCCACTTATATTCTCCCAAACTTTTAGGCATGCTAAATGTGGGGAACATAGTTCTAGGAATGGAGCTTTCATCCTCACTATCTGGACCATTATCCAACTCCTCTGACACCCACTCATTGTCAGATATACCACGTACATCATTCATGTCATCATTACCACTTGTCCATGAACTGCAGGGTTGTTCTTCACTCACATTTCTTTTAAAACTACCAATGTTATCACACTGAATGGTCACATCAACTAGACTTTCTTCACTACTACACTCATCTAAATTTTCATCCTCATCATCTTCTATATTTTCATCCTCATCCTCATCTTCTTCTACATCTTCTAGCTCGAAATCATCTACATCATGCACCTCAACCTCCTCCAATTATTTAAACCTTTAGCCTCACCCTCAACCTTACACTCAACCTTTCTCTCAACCTCTCTCTCAACCTCTCTCTCAACCTCTTTCTCAACTTCTCCCTCAGCAGGACCCTCTTCCAATTGTGTTAAACCTTCACCCTCAACCTCTCTCTCAACCTCTTTAGAAAGTTCTCGCTCAGCAGGACCCTCCTCCAATTGTGTTACAACTTCAGCCTCACACTCAGTCTCTCTCTTAACCTGTCCCTCAGCAAGACCCTCAACCAGACCCTCCACTTGAACTTGAACCTCACCTTCACCCTCCACTTGTGTTGCAACATCAACTTCATCATTAACAGCACCATCAACCCATTCAATCATTTCAATTATTTCTGGTTCATTCCTATTATGAACAACGTCCAAATGAACTTCATCATTTAACATTGCAATATTAACCATATGCAAAGCACCCCTATCATCAGTCAATAATTCCAACCTCTCTGGCACCACTGACTGTCCTCCTAAACTGTACCATAGTTCTTTAATGTCTGTATGACCTAACTCTTTCACTGATGCTATTATTACGACACTGTACACATCAACACACCTACTACAATTATTGGGACCACTTCTTTTAAACAAATCACAGAAATCCAAAGCATCAACACACCATAAACGATACCCATCACAAAACAACAAAGCAACAACATACGAAACATATTCTAACATAAACACGACAACAACATATCAAAATCGGGACCACAAGAAACACAGTACATATTCGTAAACATTAGAAAGAGGAAACTTACCTTCACTGACGTCCAAGGTCAATTCGTTACGTCCACGAGCACGTGATGGTCTTTGTCTTGCACTTAGAACTTCCACGAACAAATGGTCTTCGTTGTGAGCCCTAATTCTGATTGTTTTTTGATTTCCCAAATTCCCAATTACTTAAATCCCTAATACCCCACTTATTCTTTTCTTATTCAATAAAAAAAAAACCCAATTATAAAACCATATTCCACGTCACAACCTTTATTTTTTACTCTAAAATCCACGTAATTAAATTATTATAAGTCAGCTAATTCTCTGTGCACCACGTCATCACTAACAGACGGAGTTAGTCATTAGTTAACAGAGATGGCTTAATTGCCTCATTTTTACAAGTTATAGGACCCAATTGAGACAAACAAAATATGATGATCAAATTGAGATTCTCATACAAATATGAGGACCAAAAGAGGGTTTTAACCTTTACATTTTGTTTGTACATCACCATTAAGATTTCCTATCAACTTTTACAAGTGCCATAAATTTCACTTCTATAACTTTCATAAAAAAATTCTTATCTAATTTATGATACTTATGTGAATATCTTATAAGACTAAAGTTTTAAACTTGTGACCTTTAACACCAATTTTAGATATGTTATACTATAAGAAAAATAATTGTTACTTAAAAGACTAAAATCCGTATGTAAGATTTAAAATTTATTGATAAAACAATATTACCTGTTAATTACATAAAAAAAATTATAGGTAAATTGATTATAGATAACATTACATACAAATTACTTTTATTTTTAATTATGTTTTAAATATATTTTAAAAGTTGTCACACAAAATTTTACTTTATATTGTGTGTTACAAGGACTTCCTAACCATTTTAAATCAAATATAAAGTTTTTTAAAAGTCATACTTAGATTTTTATTTATTTTTAGTTAGTTTCTGGCATAAATGTATGTTTTTAACAAAGAAATTTTAACAAAGAAATACTAATATATATCGTTTTAGTACGAGAAAGAATTGCCTTTTTTATAAAAAAAAAAAAGAAAAAAACTTTAATTTGTTATATTTTTAATTTCTTTAATGATTAAGGTAATTAAACAAAACATTTTATCCTTTATTTTTTTGCTTTTGTAGGTTTAAGATCTTAGTTATTGATAGAATGTCGTTCACGCGATCAAATTATTATTATTAAATTATAGTATTGTTAAAATAGTAGTTAATAAAATGAAAAGTAAATTTAAATTTAAAATCGTCTTCTAATAAATACAAAATTAATTTTTAATAAATTAGTAGTAGATGTGACAACTTATTTATGATAACCATATAAATCATGTTCCAAATGTCTCCAATTGAAACACAGTTTCTCTCTTGCAAATCTTTGTTTTGTGCTATGCTCTTTATTTATAAATGAAAGATGTGGGTTGGCATATATTAAAGTAATAAGTTGTATCATTAATACATTAATTATAAAATATAACGTAAATTTCAAGGATATTAATGCAGTGTTTATTTGAATAGAAGGCATCTTCATAGAGCTTTTCTTAAAAACAAAAAATTTGGGCGGGTCAAGTTTCTTTATTTTTTTTTTTCTTTTCATAACTTACTTTTAAAGCAAACATTTGATTACTTCTACTATTTTCTATATTTATTTTACATTTATTCAATTGTTATTTTTTTACTTTGATTTTATATTTGTATAACTAGATTCTTTCTATGATAGTTGACATTCGTAACAAATATTTATATCCTTGATAATATTTTTTCTAATTTAATTATTTTTTGTAAAAAATGGTTTACTTAATATTTAATATAAGCTAGGTTACAAATATACATGTTTTTATTCAATTTTTTCCTGTCTTACCTTTATATTTTTTACTTTTATTTAATTATGTTTAATATGTATATGTTTAGTGTTGTTTGACAATTCCTGTTTAATATAGTTCTTTTTAAGAGTTGTCACACAAAATTTTACTTTATATTGTGAATTCCAGTGTGTTATATCATTTTTAAAAATTTTACTTTATATTTTGTGAATTCCGCTGTGTTACATAATTTTTAAGACTCCCTAACCATTTTAAATCCGATACAAAACCTTTTTTAAAATTCATAGATATTTTTTTGTTGATAGGAGAGTTTTAAATAAGAAAATGGTTTCATAATTTCTTACATAACAAATAACATAAGAATTGTACTATTTCAATCTTGTTTGTGCCAGATAATTGATTACATAAGTTATATAGTGTGTGTATTTTATTTAATAATCTAAAATTTAATTTTTTTTTTATTTTCTTTTGATTCGGTTAAAATGGTTCATTAGCTTAATATAAAGCTGGACAAAACAACAAAATTTTCACTCATTTATCAATACAATTTTCACTTAACTCATCAGATATTATATTGAACTAAACCAAAACCATGTCTTTAACTAACTCTACAAATACCTCATATAATAGATGTAGTTATAACTACCCCATCTCCAAAATCCAAATTTGTTAAAACTGTTGGAAATGAATTATATATTTTAGTATATTTTTTCAATAATTTCACTTAATTTTAGAGTGTTGAAGTCCTTATTTTCCTACATTACATCTTCTTAGACAGAAATCATGTTCTACTTCCCTTAAATTTATAAGTTTAATCTGTTTCAACTTTTCTACCAAATGATTTGTGGACCCTTATACATTAGTTTTCTCGTTTTATAAATTTTCGGAAGAGTGTTTCATCTTGCACTTCAAAAGTTTCATCATGCACTTCCAAAATTTTCTAAAATGCCTTGTAAGTCATGATTAATTTTTAATAAAAGCATAATAATATTTTGATCAAATTTTTTGACCAAAGATTTTCAATCTCCATTAAAATATCTTGTTTTTATAATTTTAAGACATATAATTATTTTTTAATAAAATATTAGGATTTTATAAATATATTAATATATAAATTAATTATGAATTAAATAATTTTGTTTGTAAATATTTTTATATTTTTTAAAAATATTTTAATGAATTAATAATACTTAACATTACCTAAAAAAAATTTAAAATTTTCATATCATTTTTAAATAAATTATCAATTTTATATATATTTATCTTTTCGTAAATTAAATTAAATCATACAGATTATCTAATTAAAAATTTAGAAATAATATAATAAAATATTTTAAAACAATCTAATAAAAATTTATAAATTATATAATTAGAAAAAACTATCAACAACACAATTTCAGAAAATTTGAAAAAAAAAATATTAAATCTCCAAATCCTATTGAAGAATCAAATTTTGAGATTCAATATTTCTCTTTTCGAATTTACTTTTAAAAATATATGTCTTTCATTTGTGAAGATATGTTTTTTTTTCTTTTTTTTTCTATTTTTTACTGTTCAAGCCATTATACATCTCATAGTAAAAAATAACTTTTAAATTTAAATATATAGAAGTTATCTTTTTCCTTAAAAAAAAAAATTCGGGTTACACGATTTTAAAATGAAAAGTAACTTAAAAATGTACAATTTATTCAAAAAAAATAAAATTGAAACAATGAATGGATTTCAAATTATCATTTTTGAATTGAATCTAAAAGTCAATATTTTGCTTTTAAATCCGTAATCTGAAAGCGTCCCAAATTGTACTATCTGATAGTCAAAAATTATTTCTAGATCGTAAAAATCTAAAAATTATTTTTTTTCTTTAAAATGATTTTTGGAGTACACAATTTTAAAATAAATAACTTTGAAATTGTACTATTTTCCAAATTATACCATTCAAAAATAATTTTCTTCCAAAAATAATTTTCAAATTATATAATGCGAAAGTCAGTTGACTTTTGCATAATTGAGAAGTTATTTTTAACTTCCAAATTTTACAATTTAGAAGGCATTTAACTTTCCGATTGTAAAGCCCGTAAAGAGCAAAATGAGAAAAAATTATGAGGGTGCAGGAAGTAAGGCCCCACAACCCATTGTGACACAGCATTCAAAACACCAACAACAATCCATGCACAAGAAGTTCCCCGAATGCAAATTGTCCAGAAATCAGTATTCCCGTAGTCTGAGCAAGCAGTAAAGAGAAAAGTTGAAGGTACAGTTATACAGAATAAATTAAAAAAAATTAATCATGACTCAGATTAACTCCAGAGCTATCTAATTCATAATAAAGATCAAGTGTAGAAATATGAAAAATACAGAAATTCATTGATTTTCTTGTACTAAAATTGCAGTACATTCGACAATGCACCAAAACATAAAGCAAAAAACACTTTCAGAAAGATTGAATCTTACCTTGTTGAACCTTCCCATAAAATCATGAAAATGAGTGATATTCACCGTAAATCTGCCAGCAGGTAAATCTGGAAAAAGATTCATCCCTTGAATTATTATTAAGGTATATATATATATACATATACATACATACATGTATATAATGTAATCACATAAAAGGGGCGAAGACAAAATGTGAAGATCTACTATCTATATTCTTATGATGGTAGTAAGCCTTTGCCACCGGAACAAAATTTGTGTGATTTTGAAATGTAGTGAAACTATTCATGAAAGGAGGTCTTCTGCATTTATGAAATGCTGGTAGCAAAACCTTGAAAAGGGAAGAGAATGAATGGAATGAATTTTCAAGTGAGCACCAACAGGAACTATTTATTGCCCCCGAGAAGTTGTAGCACTAGCAACACTCTGAAAGAACATGGCCTTTGCAGCAAGGTCAGTTGAAAAGTGACCTAATACAGCAACGGTAGCTGTACTACTTCCAAACTTCTCAATTCCCCTAGAAATCATACATGTGTGGCTTGCCTCCACAACTACTATTACATGCCCACCTAATAAAAGTGGTGCAATGGTTTCTGCTATTTGTCTTGTAAGCCTTTCCTGAACCTGGAGTTTGAAACCATAAAAATGTACTATAGACTGTACAAGGGATTTTGCAATGGGATCAAAACCTTCTGAAATGAAGTATCCTATGTGAACTACACCATGAAATGGAAGTATATGATGCTCACATTGCGACCAAAATGGCAAGTTCAACTCGCAGTGTATTTGTCGGTCCTTGAAGTTTACCTCCCTATCAGGGTCAAAAGAATCGATACCACCAGAAAGGGAACCATTTAGCTTCACATCCATGTCAATGCTTTGGAAGTTCAGTAGCCATTTCACAAATCGACCAGGTGTCCCTGTGAGTTCCTTCCTCGATGAATCTTCTCCCAAAGATTTAAGGATTGAAGATACTGAAGTGACCATGGCAGGATTGACTGGTACAGTTTTGGATGAAACTTTAGCAGAAAGAGCAGACAGAGATGGACACCACCATTGGTCAGATGATCCTCTCAGATGTACTTTTTCTATTTCAATACCTTTAAATTTAAGAAGGCAAAAGAAATCAGACCATACATCTGCATTTCTGTCATCAAAAATTCCAGAACCTGACAAAACAAGGGTCTTCAACCATGCTTGCTGACTCGATTCAAGAAAGACTGATTCTATGTCTGGAAAGTGGATATGTGTACACTGAAGTACAAGAGCAACACCTGCTGGCTTTATTCCCTGATACAATGCGGAACAAACCTCATCTGCTAGACGCTGAGGCTCCTGCAGTCGTTTGGCAAATACATCAGCCACACGAGAGAGCTTGCTTAAACCCACAACTCTTTGGCCAGAAGGGACATATCCCACATGACACTTGATTTGGAATGGCAGCAAGCAAGACTCACAATAGGAATAAAGGTCAAGATCTCGGACAATCACTAGTCCACCTGCACCCCCTGCATGACCAATTCTATTGTTTTCTAGACCCGCTTCGGGGAATAAAGCACCTTCAACAATGTCCTTCACTTTTTGTCTGTACCCTGGGAATATATCAATTCCCTCAATATAAGTAATCATGTTCTTGTGCAACAAAATATGACAATCCTAAATACAGAAATGAAACACTTAAGGCAAGAAAAGAAACCAAAAACGGAGGAAGACAAACAGTGTTTAATGTAATGCTGAAGAAATTAAGCAGGTACAAAGAGAAGAACAAAGTAATTGCTATATCTATACTTATTTTAACCATAGCATATATGTTATCTCAAAGGTTAACATTTCTCACATCACAAATCAGTTTTGTAGAAATAAATTAGACTCCGAGCCGAAATTCTAAGACAATTGCCTTTACATGATTGAACTGCCATTTTGACCTATTTTGCTCAAAACAGAAAAACAGATGGCTATTTTCATCATAATAGAAGTCCTCTGTCTCTCTTTTTTTTGCTTGTGTGTCAAGATTTTCTCTATGAATTACATTTAGCTCCATAACTTCTACTCCATGACGCGCAGTTCACCTAATTTTTGGACTGTATAAAGAAGCTACTTAGCAACAATCATATACATAGATTTTATCCAATAGAAAACAGATCAATTACCATGGGTGTAACCAATTAAATTTCCTCTAAAGTAAAATACCCAACTTCTCCAAAACCGCTAAAAAACAGAAAAGTAATACTGAGCCCGACAGCATTTTATTCCTCAACAAAGACCAAACATCATAGATGAAAAAAAAAAATTATAACTCTCAACACCAGATTCAATCTTAATCTAAAGAAGGGACAAAAATATCTTTCAAGAACATGACTCGTGAAACAATAAAAGGAACACCAACGAAACAACCATGAGTGACATTAATCAAATCATCATCCTTCATCAGGCTAAAGTAAGACTCCACCAAACACTTAAAGGAAAAGAAAACAAAAAACGCAAGATTAATTGAATTTATCTGATAAGCTAAAATTTTATCATCTAGATTTTCCAGACTGTACAATGAATTCTAAGAAGAAGTTCTATCCATTTTTCCCTTCCTTATTTTCTTTTTTAGTAAGTTCTTCAGTTTGTCTAAACATGTCTAGAATGAAAATCAGTAGTCCAAAAGATTCATAGAGCATGGTCACCTCTGGTTCCCTCACGAAGGGCTTTGGCAACCCGAAGTGGTGTCTTCCTAAGCCCTTCCCTGTTGATATCTTCCCCAAGACCTAGCAACAGCACCTTCACAGCCTCCTCAATGGCAGCAATATCTGGCTTTGCTTCTTCCTCAAAACCAACTTCACCACACCCTATACTCACTCCATTTTCAATCTCCCCATTTCCTTCATCCAAACAGCCCATTGAGAAATCCCAAATCCCACAACAAATGATCACCACCCCAATAGGCCAAAACCCAACAAATGATACAAGGTATCAAGAAAAAAAAAAAAAAAACACAACTTGCAAAACTAGGATTCAACAAGAAATGCAGAAGTTCCCAACTTTTCAATACCAACCCAATTATAAACTCAAAGGGTCGAAGAAAATAACCACCCCAAGAGAAAACACGCCAATCAAAAACTGGATTCAAAAGGGTATTAAGATCTCGCTCTCAGAAAAAAAGCGATGAAGAACATAAAGAAAGAAAAGCAAAAGAAAATGATGATTTGTTCGTGGGGTTAATGTTGCATGTTAGAATGTGTGGATCCTGGGTTGGGAGTAAGGCAGTGTAATCTTATTAGAAAGCAAAAGAGGACCCACCAACCAACCAAGGTGATGAAAAATGGAAGAGGATTGCTGTTTGTTTTCAGAAACGTGGCTTTGTGGTGGGTGTATATGTGGTGTGGTGTGGCATATATTGCCATGGATATGGATTATTACAAAGAAAAATAATAAAGATTATGTTTTTTCATGATTATGTAAATGGGAATGATAATGGTAATTTATTGACTTAAATAATTTATTCTATTGTATAAAAAAATAACTTCTCTTACCTTTAATTCATTATTTCAAACTAGCTAGTTTTCAATTCAAGAAAATTAATAAAAATAAAAATTAGACATAGAGCGATATATTTAAACGTAAAAAAATGTTTCTATAAGCTTAACCAATTTGAGAGAATAACTTTTTTTTCATCTAATCCTACAAATGTTAATGATAAATCCAAAAGAAAAACTGGAAGATAAAGAATAGTCAAGATAAACGAAAACTTATTTTGTATAATATAATATATTATAATATGATAAATTATAACAAAATTGTATATTTCAAAATTAATTATTGAACTCTATATATTAGTTTAAAAGTTATAAAGCTTAAATATATTATTATTCTTAAAATATAGTTAATTTTCTGTTGGTAAGTTATTTTTCTTAGATCACTATAATTTTTTTAATTCATGTATTATTTTCTTAGAATGTTTTTAATGTGTATTTTTTTTTACTTTCATTTTGAATTACAACCTTGAAAAATATTTCAAAGAATTTAAAAAAAAAAAAACAAATGTTTTGCATGATACAAAACAAATAAACAAAAAACATTTTATACGAATTAAAGTAAAATAGAAAAAAAAAACAAAACTATTTATTTTTTAATAGAATCCAAAATCACACCAACATATCTTGAAAACTAAAATAAAATACAACTAAATGTTAAAAAGTATAAATTTGCAACACTATTTTCTTCTTAATCCTCATGTTTTCCTAAGAACTCTGCATTTTGCCCACCCCTAACATTGCAGTGCTATCGCAGTTGCGATGGCTTCACAAGGATGCAAGCGATGCCCTCAGCACACTTCCCATCTTCAGCCGCAGCAGCACTGCCTCCACTGCCCCCTCCGCCGTCACTGCCACCACTGCCCTCTCCACAATCCCCACTTTCACGCTTTCAACTTACTCAAACCTCAATTTCAACCATGTTTCGCTCCCTTTCAGAAAACGCATCCCAATTTTGAGCCTCTGCAAAATCATCATCATCAACAACAACAACAACAACCCATTTCTTCTGATTCTCCGTAAGTTCTTCTATTCTTAGCTTTCTCCGTATACTCGGCTACTCTTTGATGGAAGTTCGGGGGAGCGGAAGGGGTGGTTCTTAAGTAAATTGGAGAAGAAATTTGGAGCCTTTGCGTGCATTTATTTCTTGTTTTAATCTTTCTTTAAATTAGAAAATGTATTTGTTTGAAATATTTGTAAATAATGAAAAAAACAACAAAATAGTTATGTTCAGTGTTTCCTGCGTAAATCTCTGAAAACAAGAAATGGAGTGAAAGTACTGGCATCTTTATAATCAAAAGGTGAAAACAGAAAATAAAACCGCCGCGGAACATCCTTTGGAGATTGTGAAAATTGGAGGAGCTTGATGAGTTTTGAAATTGAAGAATGTAATTTTCTTTTAATATTTTAGATTAGATCAATGACTTGTGCAATTTTTATGAGGGCACAGGAAGGGTTGTGATGTGGTTCTAGTTGCATGGAAATTACTGAAATTTGGGGTATATAGGGACTGCAATTGCGGCCTTAATGTGGTTGCAGAGAGCATGGAAACACATTGTTGTGGTTGTGGATTGTTTTTGAAAATCATGGTTATGAAAGCCTTGAGATGATGAAGCTATAATTGGTGAACAAAGTTTTTAAGATGGAAAGCGAGGTTGAAGGAGTGCTTCATCATGGTTTGTGTTTTGTGGACAGCACAAATCAGATAACATGCCGAATTAAGATGTGCAGTCCGCAGACAATTATGTTTTGAGTGAAAAAAATATTGTTTCAGTAGAGCTCATTGATCAGAAAGTAGAGGGTTGAAGTTCTAGAAATGCAGAAAATTTACAGGATTAATTAGTAATACTATGGAATGGACAATGACTGATTGTGCATAAGTCTTTTGACTAGCCGTGGTGCCCAATCTATTTGTTTGTACTGAGGCGAGATGAAAATTATGCTACCTACAATTTGATAAAATCTTCGGAAGAACCATGCCACAAAAGGTAGTTTTTGTAGTTGGAGAGTCTATGGGTCTTATAAAACTGACACCTATTTCCAACGTGAGAATCAAGTCTCATACCTTGCATCTAGATTCTAATAGATTTCCAGAATAAAATAAAGGAACAACAATAGTTTGAATTATTATGGAAGAAACTCCTCTGCGTTGAATTACTGACAAAGCTGTGAGCGGTTATGCAAATCAACTCCTTAATTGAGCTATGTCTCTCCAATGAGAATTTTCCCTCGAGATCTCAAATGAACTATATATCACCATTCTGTTAAAAGTACGAGTTTATTCTTGATATATAACTACCATGATTAGTTTGCATATTCCATTATTCTTTCTTGCCCTGAAAGAGCACAATAACAATAACTGACACTGTCTCTTGTTAATTATTATTAGATTCTAGTTGTTATGCAGTCATGATTAACCTGAGAAATATAACTGTACATTTTTGTTTCTGCACTGTTTGATTTGTCGTTGCATCTGTTTTCTTGTTATAGATAGGAAACAATGAAACAAATTGAATCCTAGGTTTTGAGTATGACTACTTCAAGTATTCTATTTATCCTTTTTTTTATCAAGGTCGGGTAATCGAATTGATACTCTTGATTGTATCCAGGATTCCACAAGAGCTGGAGCATATAGATCATGATGGTGAGGAAGAGGATGATGATCCAGTTTTTGTTCTAACTGATGAATGGAGGGAATTCTTTGCAAAATCTGAAGCTAGGAGAAAATTGGGTAGCTAATCTATCCTTAGCTTTTTCTCCTAAATGTATATGCATTTGAAATGTAGTTTATGTCGGCTAATGTGTCTAAGTGTCTGTTCTTTTCTCAACCGAACTTGCTATTTAATGGTATCGTTGGGTGAGAGAGAGGAAAAGAAAGTAAGTGAAGAAGAAAAGGATGGAAGAGATATAGGTGAAAAATATAATGAAAATAAAGGTTGTTTGATGGAAAAGACAGAAGGTAAATAATGTGAAGATTAATATTTTGAGATTGTTTGATTAATTATTAGTATTGTTTAATTCATTTATTTATTGTTACTATGATTAGAAAAGCCAAAGGTATATTTACAAACTTCTATAATCAATTATGGGTGTCCATAAAGATTATGAAAGTATAAAAAAATGTTGTGGTTTGTATTTTAAGCAGCATAATTCTTTATATTCTGGTGGGATATTCTTAAGCAGCATAACTCAAACTCGAAAGATTAAGCCCGATAAGACGATTAGAACAAGATAACTTATCAGAACCTTGATGTTGGGATATGACCACACATCATAGAGCCAATATATAAAGAAGGGGTGTACCACACATCATAGGATTTAGGCATCCATAGTATCCAAGTTTCTATCATGGTAACCTTCTTAAGAGTTGACATCTTGAATATTTCAACCCCACAACACTTTGTTTGATGACACTTCACTGAATATTTTTGTTGGTCGGAACCTACTACTGGTCAAAATCTTCCATAGGTAACTTTCTCTAAGAGACTGAATTGATAAGGCACCCAAGTACTAGGGGATCCTATCTCGAAAGGTAGTTATTAAGAGGTTGGGGGAACTAAACACTTAAATACTCCGAACATTTCATATTACTAAAATAAGACTTAATGCCCAAGGCCCTATCATCATGCTTAGCAATTATTAATAAATTCAGTAATGGAAATAGTTTCTAAGATTTTTTTTTTTTTTATGCATGTCATGTAGAGAAAAAGAAGCAGAGCAAGAAGGGAAAGAAGTAAATATGGAGAGAAATGTTTGCTAACAATACTGTTTGGTGGTGGTCAAGTGGTTGTGGAGTTGATGTAGAGAAGGAATTTTGGCTATGCAGTGCTCTTATATTTGTTATATTTGTAGTTCAGTTCTTGCTTTGTAAGATGGTGTCACTTTCTAAATTTCATTAATTATACAAGTGATTGTGTGTTTGTATAAATCATTTCAACATTCTCTAAAACTAGAAATGCTGAATTATGTTTTAGAACTTGAAATTTGTAGGCCGAATTGATGAGATGTCAAATTTTTACTTTTATTTTTGTTAGTTTTTTATGAGGAAACTAAAATGGTATATTGCCATTAATATAGTAGGGTATCTGGGATGAGGGTTATTTTCTAAATCACCACATATTGTTTTTTACACTACCACATTTTTTAAAATTTCAAAGTTATTTTTTATATTTTAAAAAAGCTTACACCTTCAACAGATATGTTGAAAGATTTTTCAAGTCATCAACAGATTTTGAAATTCATTTAAATTTTCAAAAAGTTCTCCAACAGATGTTAAAATTCGTTGAAGAAATTTTCTTTTAACGAATGTGGAAATCTATTAAGAAATTTTTCGAACACAGATTTCGAAATCTGTTTAAAGAATTTTAAAAAATTTTAGCGAATTTTGAAATTCGTTAAAAGAAAATATTTTTGATATGTGATGATGCAGAAAACAATGGAGGGGTGGTGTAAGAAGTAATCCTCATCTCAGATTTATGATTGGTCCGTCAATAATGATAGACATCGACTGCTATTTGAAATGCTTTTTATTCCCGCACCCCTATAATTTTTACTTCCACCCATAATTTTTTAAATAATATATTATTCTGGTTTATGTGTTCCGGAGATTTTCTGAAATTAACTTTCTAGATTTTTTGAAACATGATTTTCAGAACAGATTTTTCAAAACAATTTTTGAAATAGAAACGAAATTTCTGAAACAAGTTTTTCTGAACACTTGAGCTTTCTAGAATAAAATTTAAAATCTTCCAAAACAGGATTTCAAGAACGCATAAAAAGCATTTCAAAATGAATTTTATGGAACGAGTTTGTTTTGTTTTTAATGGTGCCGCAACAGTGGCGTTGGTGTAGTAAGGATGTTTTGTATGAGGGTGCAGTTAGCAATAATAAGCTGCAGGAAGAAAACACCTTTTAAAATGAAAGTTTAAACATCTTTTTAATTCCTAAGTTATAAGTTTAAAATGTAAATCTTTGGTCCCTAAGTTATAAAAAATATATCAAATGAGTCCTTTTTTGATGTTCATACTGTTTTTGGTTGTTTCTTAACAACTGTTGCATCTTTAGATTGCTCTGATTTGTTTCTTAATAATGATAATAGCACTTTAGATTGCTCTTTGTACTGTGATCATGAACATAAAAAAAAACTCATTTGATACATTTTTTATAACTTAGAAATCAAAGGTTTATATTTTTAAACGAAGATTAAACTAAAAATTCGCTCGTAACTTAAGAACCAAAAAGAAGTTTAAACCTAATGAACTATAAATATTGATATCCCAGTAAGGGGTGAACTGGATTGATGATTAGTCCCCATCAAAACGGAAAACAAATTGTTTATTTTATATATTAATTTAAACAGATAAGTTTAATGAAAAATATAAAATATATCAATTATTTACTTTAAATGTTAGTTAAATATTACTTCTCTGATACTAAAATCTGTCTTTTAAACACTGTATCCCTTTTTATCATTGGATTCAGAGCAAATTATTTTCTAAAAAACTAGTAGGAGACCCGCCTGTACCGACCTCTTTATTTTATTCTGTGTGATAATTGGAAATATTTTTAAAATAATCTATAAACTTATTAATCAATATATTAAGACTATAATTTTTAATTATTATTACTTTTTTATATTTCTAAAGTTTTAAAATTTTATAGTCATATTTATAAAAGGATGGATTCTTAAAATACTTAAGAATAATTATACTTTCACATGTTTTTTACTATAACTTTTTCAACCAACCAAATTATACAGTTTAAAAAGTTATTGACATTTTATGGTATCAAATGAACATAAGTAACACGTAGGCGTGTCGTTATATTACTATCCAATACTTAAATCCATAGACAATAACTTACAAGGACGGTTATAAATCACAAATTGTTCTTAGTTTTCAAGATTTTGAAATTATATATTTTTCATGCGACTCTTCCATTCAAGGAGAGATAAGAGATGTATGTGATAGGTACGCATGGGTTGAGTGTTTTTTTAAAAAAAATAAATTATACATTGAATATGAAAGATAGTAGAAATATTTAATGGGTCACATTTTCTAAATCAAGAAAGATAATAAGAATAGTTAATGAGTGATATTTGCCTTAATCAAGAAAGATAATAATGACATGTCGGATAGAGCATTAAATTGAATGTATGAAATGACAAAAAAAAAATGCAACATAATGAATATTTGTAAAACATATAAGTGAAGTTGGATTGGAAATTTTAATAATAGCTAACTTATGTTTTTATAATAGCCGAAGGGGCTAAAACCATTTAACTCCATCTGAGTTAAAAAAAAATTAAGTGTTTTAAATCACTTTTGATTATCTAAAAAGGACAAGGTGTTTTTCAAACAAATGCAGATAAAACACTATATATGAAAATAATTATTAGAAGAAGTTTTCTTAAAGGTTAGACAACGCAATTATCAAAGAATGTATGTCTTCTCTTCTTCACACGACCTTCTATATATAGGCAACTTCAACAAAGGTTCATTACCTTAGATAATTGACTTTGAAAATGTTGTTTTAGCCTTTTGTATGTGGTATGATGTTATTTTTCTTTTGTAAAGGATATTGTGCTACTTGTACAAATTGGACAAACATAAAGCATTGAAGAAACATTCCCATAATATCTTCGTATTTCTTAACATTCTTTTGAATAACTACAGAACTTTTGAATAAAACATTTGTCTTTGAAGGATCTACATAGATAAAGAGAAACTACACAACAAACAAAAAGTTCTATTCATACGTTTGGATATAAAATGTTTGATGTTTAGCATTTAGCATACTCCAGTGTATTATAGTGTTTAGTATACTCTCTTTATCATATCATTTATAATAATTTATTCTCTACATCATTTGCATCTAGGATATTGTTTAGACATATAATGCGTTTAATGTGTTATCCTAAATGGTCAATTTTATAGACACTATTTTATTAGATTTTGTTAAACTTCAAAATAAAGGGTTCCTAGATGATCTTGTGATAACAAAAAACTCAATAAGGAGAATTTTTATACCTTTTAAGGCCATAACCGGTATAAAAGTGAGACCTTTTATACTTGTTCTAGTAATAAAAGATATAAAAGGTTAAACTTTTTATACTTGTTCTGGTAATAACAAGTTTAAAAGTTAGATTTTTATACTTATTTTTTCAATAATTGGTATAAAAATTGAAACTTTAATATCAATTCTGAAATCGGTATAAAACGTCTCAATACTTTTTATGTCCACTATTTCTATATCACTTCAAAAATTAGTATAAAATAATTCTTTTGACTGATATAACAAGCCTTTTTTGACATAGTGTTCTTATTACAATGTTTCAAACATTTTAATTGAGGGGAGTCGAGACCAAATCACCAAGCTTCACTTTGATAAGAAAATTAAGAATATCTACTTCCATCAATTAGCCTTTGCTTGCATTATATCAATTTCATCTATTTGCCCAATTTGATGAAGTGAATATTGTATAAATGTTTATATTTCTAGTGCATATTTTATGCAAGGATTTATCTCAAATAAAGACATATCCATACACTTGTGCTTGGACTATATTAGATCATTGTCTTCATCAATTTGGGATTTTTGTTGAATCTATAGTTTAGATATTTGATGAATTCAAATACTCTTGAAAAATTTGAAGATTCACTAATAAAAAAGACATACTAACGCATTTATTATGTTTCGGTTTTAAAAAATCAAAACATAAAAAGACGCAGTAATATTTTTGAAATTTGTTAGATAATTAACTTTTGAAATATTATAAATGAATTATTCAAAATCATGAATTTTATACATATAAAAATTCAGGGTAATTAATTTTTTTGCTTTTTCATTTTGAACGTAAACGGATACAAAATTTTACTTTAAATTCATTGTTAGAAAATAAAATATTCAACATGAAAAGTTAAGGACTATTAGGAAATTAAAAGAAAGTTTTTATTTTGGGTCTAATTCAGTTTTTGGAGTAATATTTTATTAGCGGTAATGTAATTGTTACAGATTCAACACATTTATATATGTTGCATTATAATTTATTATCTAATTAGTTAATTAATTAATTAATGATAGGGGTAACAAAATGCACAATTTTATTACTAATTTTATAAGAATATTTGATATTTTCCATCTGTTAACCTGATCTAGTCTGTCATCTTCATTAATTTGTTCGGTAAAAAATAAGATAAAATGAGTTGCCCCTTAGATTCATTATCTAGTATAAAAAATAATTCAGAAAGATAACATTAGTTAAAGAATGTAAATATACAATAATATTATAAATTAAATAAGTAATATTTATAAATTAAATTTCATTTACTATTACAATAAAAAAAAATACACCGTGTAAAACGTAATATTTTCTTAATTTATTCTATCACAAATATTGATAAGTAAATTAAAAATTTAAAAATATTTATATGATTAATCATTTATATATATAATAAAAAAATTATAAAAAAACTAATATGCTTCAGGACAAAAGGTTAGTTGTGTTATTCATTTTAGACGAGTCAACAGAGAGATATTAAGCCACCAAAATCAAATAGTGACATATTTATATATATTTGGAAATTATGGTAAGTAGTTTGGTGTTCAAGAAGTTAGGTATAGAATTTCATTCATTATACTCTGTCCCTAGAAAATGGAAAGAAGATAAAAAGAAGTTAGAAGAGACAAATTTAATGATTTATTTACCAAGTTATATTTTAATTGAAAAAAAAAAAAGAGTAAGAGTTTTATTATACTTTTAGTTAAGTTTATGCTTCTAAATTTTTATTTAATTAAAACGATTTAACTAATAAAATAGATACCCTATACTTCTAAACCTATTTAATTTGTAAAAAAATAAATATCGTTTGTCATTTCTTTTTTGTATTAACTGTTACCATTAAGACAAAAGGTCTATTCTAAAAATTTGTCCAAAAATTAAATCAGGAAACTGAAACCGTTTTATATTTCAAAATGTGAACATAAAGAAATAGACTTTGACGCGATGTTATGAAAGTAAGAAACCAAGGATTTTGGTTTCAGGCCATAAACCGAGTGAAGCCAAATTCTTGGTTGTTGCAACAAATTCTTCCAGTATATGGTTATGTTCTTACGGATAAACAAACCCTACAAAAGTTATTTTCTCTTCACAACTTCTTTACTTGGTATCCCTCAGTCTCCTTTTTCAATGATTGAATGGGAGATGTCTATAAAAGATTTATCATCATTCAAGTCTAGGTAAGAAATTCTAATTAAAATGTGAATTAAATGCAAAAGTGAAATCAACCTATCATTAAAATAATATTTATAAACGTATCTCGTTAACCATAGATTCCATTCACAGTTATGAACTTATTGGTCTTGAGGCCATGGCCAATTAGTTATACCCTGTATCCGGTATCCGTCTTGCTGATCCTTCAAGAAGCATCTAAATGTTGTTGCATTGGTTGCAGCCTATTCAATACTTGGTACCTGATAACCAACGTCATGTTGGGATAAATTTAAATTTAGAGATTTATTATTTTGTTAGTTTTGAGTCTAGTAATATTTGATTTAATTTTGATTGAAATAAAATAGGACGGACAGTTATAATTTTGTGTTTGTTAGGTAAAATATTATTTTATGATAGAAAAGGTCACATGTTTGGTGTCTCGGTTCATAGGTGAACCGATACCGAATGGTCCTATTGCCTCTGTCCCCAAACAACTGAGGTATATTAGTGGGACATACTTCCTCGGTTCATAGAAGAATCGAAGTCGGACGATCCTATTGTCTCTGTTCGCAAACAACCAAAGCATATAAATGGACAAAATGTACTTGGAACGATCGGTTCCAGAAAAGGTCACCTATCTGGTGCCTTGGTTCATAGTCGAACCGAAAATGAAGTGTCCTATTGTCTCTATCCCTAAACAACTGAGACATATTAGTAGGACATACTGTGTCAGTTTATAACAAAATCGAATCAAACGATCCTATTGTCTCTCTCCTCATACAATCGAAACATAACTACGAAAATACCACCGCATTTTTATATGCTTCAGTTTTTACAAAATCGAAACATATGAAACGCATTAAAAAACAATTTTTTTAGTGGTATTGTTTTCTCTATCATGCACCTATTACCCATTATAACCTATCATATTATATCGTATCAAGTAGTCTTTTTTTTATTCAACTTATTTTTAGATATTTTTTAAAAGTAAAACAATCGAAAATTTTTCAGGTTTGAAAGTATAGTAATTGATACTTATCAAATAAACTAGTTATCAGAACATATAAAAGATTTAGTTGAAAATATATTCAAATTCAATCATTTGGATCTATATTATATTTTTAAAAATTTAATTAATGTTAACCTAACTTTAATGCTTCCAATTTTCCTATTCAACAGTGCAAGATTTCAGATCCTATATATATATAGAGGTAGATGTGCAGATACTGTGACTATACAATTCCTATGGATTCTGCTTCCTACGTTCCAACTTTCGCAGGAATCTTAGCTTTGCTAATTGCATACAAAGTGTTTAGGTTCATCAGATCTCCTAAACAAAGAAAAGGAACCAAAGTACCCGAACCTCACGGTGCTTTACCTTTGATAGGGCACCTCTACCTTCTCAATGGTAGAATACCCTATTTCAGGACCTTCTCAGCCATGGCTGAGAAATATGGTCCAGTTTTCTGTGTCAAACTGGGTTGCCACCCCACCATAGTGGTGAACAACAGGGAAATTGCCAAAGAGTGCCTCACAACAAATGACAGAGTTTTTGCCTCAAGGCCAAACACTTGTGCGGGCAGACTCATGGGTTACAACAATGCAATCTTTGCCCTTGCCCCTTACGGAAATTACTGGCGTGAGATCAGAAAAATGGCTGTTCTAGAGATTTTGTCAAGCCACAGGCTTGAGAAGCTGAAGCATGTCAGAGACAGTGAAACACTGTCTCTTGTGAAGGACTTGTACTCATCAATGACAGTGTCCTCTGCAAAGAACGTGAAGGGCTCAACTGAAGTGGCTATAAGCGATCTGTTAGAGCACATGACCTTCAACATAATTGTGAGGATGATTGCTGGGAAGAGATTTGGAGGGGACACTTCCAACGAAGAAGATAATGAAGCATGGAAGCTGAGAAAGGCCATTAAAGATGCCACATATCTGTCTGGTGTTTTTGTTGTGGCTGATGCAATTCCATCACTCAGTTGGTTTGATTTCCAAGGACATTTAAGTTTCATGAAAAGAACAGCTATGAAACTAGACAGTATCCTTGAGAGATGGCTTCAAGAACATGTGAAAATGAGAGGAGAGAAGAAGAATGGTGGATGTGAAAAGGACTTCATGGATGTGATGTTATCATCTTTTCAAGAAGAAAATATTTGTGGCTATAAACGGGACATAGTTATCAAAGCAACATCACTGGTACGTTTCTTTCCATGGTCAATAATCGGTGCATTAGTTATCTAACCAGGACCTGATTTATCCATATTCTTAAACTGAAAAAAATGAACTATTTTTGGCTAGAATACAAATTCCTGAAAATGATAAATCAACCAGACTCCCACGTGATTGTACCCCACAACCAATTAATTCCCGAATTCCTCCCTTTTACTTTTGATACCTTGAAAGTCCAATAATACAACTAGGTCACACGTCAACTTTTGTAGTTGATTATACTAGAATTTATACTAAGTTTTTACAGCAGTGGTAACCTTTGAATCATTTCGATTCATCATAATATTTCTCCATACTCCTATATATTCTTGTAACCTATGCGTGTAAAAGAAAATTTAATGACAAATGTTTGGTTAAGATAACGGTTTTGTGGATTCCTAAAGGGTTTTATGGATTCCTCAAATTAAGAAGAAAAAATTAAAATAAAGTTTGATGAATTTTTTTATCCATTTATGTATAGTATTGAAAATATCTAACTTTTTATTTTAATATTTTTCATTGCACTTCTCAAAAGTAAAACGGAAAAGAAAATAATTTTGTGTTTCCCTCCTTTGGCATTCAAACAGTAAAAGAGATCATGAATGTTCATAAATTTTTCGTACAGATCCTTGTCCTTACTGGCTCTGAAAGCACAGCGATAACCCTAACATGGGCACTGTCCTTGCTCGTAAACCATCCAAAGATTCTAAAGGCAGCCTTACAAGAGTTGGACACCCACGTAGGAAAAGAAAGATGGGTGGAAGAATCTGACATAAAAAAGCTCAAATATCTGGATGCCATTATCAAAGAGACCCTTCGTTTGTACCCGCCAGCACCCTTAACAGGAATCAGGGAGGCAATGGAAGATTGCTCTTTGGTAGGGTATGATGTCCCAAAGGGAACACGATTGCTTATTAATCTGTGGAACTTGCAAAGGGACCCAGAAGTATGGCCTAACCCTAATGAGTTTGAGCCAGAGAGGTTCCTCACCACTCACAGAGACATTGATTTTATGAGTCAGGACTTTGAGTTGATTCCATTTAGCTTTGGAAGAAGGTCGTGCCCTGGCATGTCCTTTGGCCTGCAAGTCACGCACTTGACCTTGGCTCGCTTGCTTCAAGGCTTTCATATTTTCACAAAGGATGGTGCTCACGTTGATATGACTGAAGGGTTAGGAGTCGCTTTGCCTAAGCAACAACAACTTCGACTTATTCTCCAACCTCGTCTTCCATTGGAGCTTTATGAAAACCTTTGAATGATGCCTGTGAAAACTATAACTATATATGTTCTAATTATTCTGAGTTATTGTTAGCTCCTAAATAAGATGTATACTAGGCCTATGTGTGTATTGTTAGCAGTCCTTTTGTTTTGTTTGTATTTTTCTTTTAAGAAACACAATAAATTTTCTTCATTATAATATAAAATTATTGTGCATTTTTTATTTTTTAATTACTAGTTCCTTTCTATCTCAACTATTTAATTTAAATATAAATAAAAATATATAAATATTTATAATAACAAAATTGAAGTTTATTTAACCTTTTTTCAAATTCAATATTTAAACATGACAAAATGTGCGTTGCAAATAAAAATTAAAATAGAAACTTTTTAAACAAATAACCTCCTAATATATATTATTCATAAAGTGAATATTACAAATTTCATGTATTTAAAATCATTAATATATGAAGGAAGTTAGTACTTACCAAATAAATATTTAACTATATTGTAATTATAGGAAGGAATGAAATAAAAGATTAGGGAGTTAATAATATATTGTTAAGAGGTAAATTTTTAAACTTAATTCAATCCTTTCGGTAGAACAACATGTCCAATAAACTTCAAATAGTATTTTGTGCTATGATACTATAATCCTATATGATGAGATTGTGCTTGGGTGTCATTAAATAAGTAATACTGAAAATGATAGACTTTTTTACTTTATTTTAACACTGATTTTTTCATTAAGTTTACAGTACATATCAATACAATATTTGAATAAGTTTACAGTAGATGTTTGAAGTTCTATATTGACTAGAGATAAAGTCAATTTATAATATATAAATGAGTGTAAATCTCACCTTATAAGTCGATTTTGTGGGATTAAATTAGGCTTAAATCTATTTCTTAACATGATATCAGAGACAGGTTGAAGTTTATTCTAATATGATCTATGTGGACATTCGGTTCCACCTGTTGTCTGACCGTTGTCAGATCATCAATTAATTTTCAATTGTTAACTTGTACATGAGTAAAATAATAAATAAGTAATGAATTAGTGAAGAAATGGCATGTGTAGCCTATCAAAATGTAATTCTGTATTAAAATATAATTTTTCTTAAATAAGTATAATATATTTTGAAAACGAGTGTCATTAGTTTTATTTTTTGTTTTAATATTTGTAATATCCTATTCCAAATTAAAAGAATTAATAAAACATCAACATGTTAATGAGTACTATTTAAGTTAGTATGTTGAAAAAATATCTAATTTTAAGAAAAAGGGATTTGGGAGATAAAACAATATTGAAAACTAATAGAAAAAATTACATTTTATAACTATTAGTGAAAATATATGTGCATATATGTACTATTTTTTTATAATAAAAATATAAAATTATAATTTTAAAAATACATATAAATAATTTTTATAATTTAATTATAGATAGTTTTTATTTATTCTATAGATGATTTTTACATATTTAATTTTAAAAAATAGTTAAATTTAAAAAAACAGTTTAAAAAATAATTTAAAAAATTTTCTTAAAATTTTCAATAATTAGAATAGACTAAACAAAAATCCAAAATTTAATCCTTACAACTAATTGTTACGAAAAAGCTATACATTAATATTAATTAAGCAAAAACATTTGGTAAACATAATTTTTTTTCCAAAACTATATATACTTTCCATTTTATTCATCAACAAGAACATATGAGAAATCGTTTATTTCCATATAACATGCAATCATCGCATAAACACAAACAACTAAAGGAAACTAATAAAATAAACATAAAATAACAATATACATCATAATATAATAATTAAAAGGTACGCACCTACAACATCACCCACAATCCAATTAAGTCATACATCCACAATCCAATTAAGTCATACATTTACTCTTTTCAAACTCACGCTTCTACTCAAATAAACCATGCTAACACTACCAATCAATTCTACCATATAATATCTTTCGTACTCCGATCATTGATCCTATTTACCAAAACAGGACATGTTCACTAAAAGAGAACTTTCTTATTCATCAAAACAAGGTCTACTTATCAAAACAAGACATTCCTATTTAGTAAACCAAGGTCTACTTATTAAACCAAGACTTTCATGTTTACCAAAACATTACCTGCTAGCTAAAATAGGTCTACTTTGAATGATGCCCGTGAAAACTAGAACTATTTATGTTCTAATTATTCCAAGTTACTGTTAGCTCCTAAATAAGATGTTTACTAGGCCTATATGTGGAGCCCTAATATGTCTACTTAGTGTAGGTTTGTGTGTATTTTAGTAGTACTTTTATTTTGTTTGTACTTTTCTTTTAAGAAACACAATAAATTTTCTCCATTATAATATAAAATAATTGTGCATTTTTTATTTATTTTAATTACTAGTTCCTTTCTATATGATTATGGTAGGTTAATATTTCGCTTACGTGTTATTTCAGTTAATATTCCGCTTGTTGAATAATGTACATATCCTTACGTGGTCTATATGATTATTGTAGGTTAAAATTTTGAATAAATTTAAATTATTGTGATTTATTAATTAAAATGTCCCTCTTTCATGTATTTTCTATATTGAAAATTTGTTTCAATGTTTTTAACGTTTTTTTATAAATTACATTATGTACCATAACTAAATATAAAAACAGATACAGAAAAAACAACTAAAAAAGTAAAGATTTTGTTAATTTTTAAATTGAATACTCTTTATATAAATCTTTGTATTTATATATATTATGTATGATTAAGTTGTATTGTCTATTAGTATAAGCCCTTTACACAAATCCTTTAATAAGTTTATAATATAATTAATAGTTTAATTTATTACAGCACAGCCGTAAAATCACGTGAAAATTGATTCATGTGACCCACATGTTTGAATATTATGTTAAGACAGGAACCTTCAAGAAATCATGTTCTTTGAAACACATAAAGGTACAACTTAATTATTTTTTTCATAGAAAAGATCTATGGCATATTTAAACTTTTGCTATTATCATAATAAACAAATAATCATCAAACACACATCATCGATCCTTTTTTATACATTTCTCTCGTATAGAGAATAAATTACAAAATTTACTTCTTCTAAAATAACAAATTTAATTAATAAAATTTATAAAAACATATTTATAATAAAATATAATTGACTTTAATGTTTTAAATGAATAATTAATATGGTCTATTATTGTCCTAATTTATTTCATAGTAAATTAAATTTTAAATAAATAATTAGTAATACTAATAATTTATTCCAAATAAATTTTAAAACAACATTCAATATTAATTTTTATTAAATATTAAATTTAAATTATAAAAAAGACTTAATTTTAATTAATATTACATTATTAAATTCTATAATTTATATTTAAATCCATTAATGGCTAACTATATTTGAATATGGTGAAAAAAATATTGCTTCTTTTAGCATTTGGATATATTTCTGGGAATTCTTGTAATTCACTAAATAATAATATAAATCAACTTTTTAGAACTTGTATTTCAATGTTAACCTTTCACATTTTATTATTTTAATGTTATCTTAATTTTTAAAATAACAATCATAAATATGCAAATAATGTTAAATGGAACTTGTACAATTAGGTAAAAAAAAATAATTATTAGGATACAGCCCTAAAATTAACAACTAAAATACCTCAAATAAAAAAAAGTTGGTCAAAATAAGGAAAAGTGTATTTTGGCAACTAAATATGCAAAAGGTTTATTTGGGTAGTTTAAAAAAGGCTCAGGACCTTATTTTCATTGAATTTATTTAATTTAGTTATAAGATTTTTTTTTTAATTTATTCTCAATGTTCGTTAATTTGTTCATTTACAGTTATTTTGTGTTTTTTTTTTTTTTTTTAATTTAAACAAAAACTATCCTTGTGTGAAGCTAATATCATGTAGGTTAGTAATACATGTTAGGATTAATATTTTATATTCAATTTAATATTTTTTATATGTTAGGATTAATATTTTATATTCAATTTAATATTTTTATATGTTAATTTTTTTCGATTTAGTCTCAACTTTTTTTTAAATTGAATAACTTAATTTTTTTAAATTAAAAAAAATTATTTTCTTACATAATTTTTATATTAATATTTTTATTAAATGTTTTTGGTTTATTGTCAGGTGTAAAATTAGATCAAAAATTTTAAGAACGAAAACTAATATTATTGATTTAAAATTTTAAGAGGCTAAGATAAAAAAATAGATTTACTTTCCACTTTTTAACCCTTTTAAAATTTTCATTGTTATTTTAAACTAATTATAATCCCAAATTAAAATTATATTACAAAAATTTATAAATTTTAATAAAAATATCAGTTTAATAATTATATAAAATTTATATTTAAATAAAAACAATTATCAAAATTATATTGAATAAAATGAATAAAAATAAAAATCAAATTAGTATTTGAACCTCTATTAAAGATATATATATATATATATATATATATATATATATATATATATATATATNTATATATATATATATATATATATATATATATATATATATATCTATATATATATATATATAATTAACGAAAACTTTTTTTAAATAACTAAATTAAATATTAAACGTGATTTTCTACTATTTGATTAAAATACATATTGAATGGGTTAATGAAACTTCCGCTAATTACATACATTCTCTGATCTTATTAATTGTAATCTCAATCAAACAACTGCTATTAATTAAAAATAGTAATTCAGAATAATTTAAATTTTATAATAATTATGCTTTTAAATAAACTATTTTTTATATGAAAAATCCATACAACTTTTTACTTAAAATTAGTTTTAAGTTAAACCTAAAATACCAATAAATAAGTCTTGATTAAGATAAATTATATATAAGGTTTTCGAAAGTTTACCTTTTAAAAGGAAAATTCACAATTAATGTGGTCAAAATCATATATAACAATCAGAAAAAGAGACCAATTTCCGGTCAAAGCAAAAATCAAATAGCATCAAATTTCTTCTAGAAGACCCTTGTAAGTATTTATTAAAAAAAAGAAAAAGATAAAATTAGATTTTTAAAAACAAAAAAATGAGTTAAATTTAAAATTTTGAAAAAGTTGATTAAACTACTTCTACAAATTCATTTTAATTTATAATAGATTTCTTTTATTTTGTTTATAAATACAATTATCGAAATAGTTATTTACATGAAATTAAAAAAAAATAGAATACACGTATTACACCTAAATAGAACTTACCACTAAATAGAATCCAAGTGAAGCCAAATTATAGGTTGTTGTGAGAATTTCGTTTCAACGAAATTAAGTGGACATACGCCATTTTCTTGGTCTTATTATGAAAGCGACGTGTCGGGTTTGTGGACATACGCTAATCCCATATTAATGCAAATATTTATTTATTTAAAAAAGTTAAAAATGGTTGTACTTAGAGTTGTCAAAATGGGTCAGAATCCGCGGGTCAATCCGGTCCACCACGGGTTCGGACCAAGTTGGGTTTGAAAAAATTGTATTTTTTTTTATGTTGGTCATATTTTAATTTGGTTCATTTAAAGCTGGTTCATGTGAGTTGAACCCGTGGTAGGCCGGGTTAGCTCACCAATTCACCTACCTAATTTTATTTTATTAAAATTTAATTTTAATTTTATGAAAAAATATTTATTATTTTTTTTTTATTATTTAAGTTTTCTATTTTCAAAATTAATTAAACACTACAGTGAAATTTGGGATTAAAATTTGTTTAGATTTGAATTATAAAAAGTTTGTAATTTTTTTATTAAAAAAATTGTAATTAAGTGAGCCAGTGAGCCAATCCTTTTACTTACTAACCTGTAGTGGGTTGAGTTGAGTTCGAATTTTTCTAACTCGCTAATAAATGAGTCGGATTGTGTTGGCTCACTAAGTGACCAATCCGTGACAGGCCGGGTCGAGTCGGACTATCCGTTTTGACAGCTCTAGTTGTAAGTATGTTTAACTTTCTTAAAAAATTATCAACATTAAGTGACTTCATTTGTATTCAAAATTAAGTGGATTCTATTAAAAGATTTTATTAATGTATAACATTAAGTGGACTCTACTATATTTAGTGAACCAACGTCAAACATTAATCAGATTCTATTAACAAATGCTCAGTAGACATTAATCTAACACTAAGACATATATTTATTTATTAGAAATGTAATTTGAAAGTTAACAAACAAACTCTAGTAGTATCACAATTTAACCAAATGCAAATGTTTAGAAGCTAATTTTATATTATATTATAATGAAATTGATAAAATATTCTATTTCCTTTATAAGCAAGGTTGTCTATTTCAATAATTTTATGAAATAAAAATATATTTATATTTTATTTTACTTTTTGCTATAAAAATTAAAATTTTCAACCAATATATCATTAGTGGTCCAATCAAGTCAAGCCTTTTTGGGAGATTTGTTGAAGACAAGACAAAATTAATTAAACTTTTTTTACTTTTATTTTTATTGGAAAAATGTATTGTTTTATTTTAATTATAATTCAGAATATCAATAAAAGGTAATGATAAGTGTGAAAAACAAATGTTTTTACACTTATAAATTACCTTAATCTTGTAATTATCCATGTTGTTACTCAGTGAAAAGTTGTAATTTGTAGCAGAGTGTTTCGTAAATTATTGTTCAGGAAAAGTTGCATAAATGTGAAGTTGACAGCTAATTCTCGCATAGCCAGCCAAATTTGCAGAGCCAGAAGAACACATTCGCAAAGCGCACCACTATTGGTTCGTTGAGCGAATCATCCAATTTGGAGGAGCAAAAGTCAATAATTCGCTAAGCGCACCAGTATTGGTTCACTAAGCGAATTACAGCAGAGAAGATTAAAAAAATTGCAAATTCGCAAAGCGCACCTGAGGCTGTGCGCTTAGCGAATTACAACAGTGAGCTGCATAATTTAAAAGTAATTCGCACAGCGAAACTGCTTCTGTGCGCTAAGCGAATGGTGCAAGTTACTGAAAATTAACTGGCTCTTAATGATACGTGACAGAGAGGAGAGTTATCTTCAGACACACGAGAAAAATTAGAGAACGGCTCTCAAGACCATAGAAGACGCTGAGAAGACTCTCTGAAGACATCAAGACTACACATGATGCAAGGAATTGCTGAAATGAGTACGTTTGTGATGTCTAGGATAGGCTAAATTTTCTTTCATTGGAATTGGCTGTATGGCAAAACATTGATGTAATTTTCCTGATCAATAAATGTATCTGTTCTTGTTCTTTTCTTGACTTGATTTTGATTATATGGAAGTATAATTTTTCTTAAAGGTTCTTTTTGTACTAGGAAGTATTTTTAGAACCAGAAACGTAAGAAAAGAAGCTAAAAGTGATTACGCTAGGAATAACTTACATGCTTTTGGTCATTTTGAACATCTGAACTCAATGCAAAATTATTCATTAAATTAATTAAGGAATTAATAATTTAAGGGATAATTTTAGAACTTGTTTTGAGGAATTAAAGCAAGATATCAACTTGTGAATGCATGAACAGGTCATATATTGTACAGGATGTTACTGAGATGTTAGTCTGAAACCAATTCCAATGATTGTTCGTATTATATTTTCATCTTAACTTTTACGTTGTTAAATTCTGTGTTCTTTATGCAACAATCAAAGCAACTTTCATCAACACGAATTGATCTTGATATATAATTTTAAATTAAATAACGTAACACAAATTCCCTGAGGAGAACGATACTTTTCTTATCACTGTATTACTTGTAACGATTTGGTATACTTGCCAAAAAGTTATCAGGTAAATATAGAATAAATATAAATACAATAAAACTTTAAGAAAGACTGAAATAGATCAAAGATCGAGATTGGTCGGGTCAGATCAAAGATCAAGACACACCAACCTTTTATAAAAAAAAATGATTTCTTATTAATTTCAGTTTTTTTTCATGAGATGTGACCTACCAAAAAAATATTATTCATTCGTTAAATTATATTTATAGCAACAACATGATGAACAATCAAAATAAGAACAATCATATTCAATTTAAATAAATCATTGAAAAATATTAATATCAATGAGATATCAATGAATACATCTATTAGTAAAATTGGAAGAGTGTCAATAACATGAAGTATAGATGTTTCGGGTGTGGGATTGAGGTCAACGGTCAAATGTCTTATAGGTTGCAAAAGCTATGAATGTTTGTCTTAATGCTACTATTCATTCATTACCCTTGGAGGTTACCTGCAAAAGGTATTCCAATGCCAAAGTCGTCTAAGATTTGGTAGCTCAAGTATTAATGGTGCATTAAATGCAAAACCACCTATCTTCTTACCTCATACCTATATTTATAGATTTCGATGTGGGCCTTGAATTAGTGGTGGCCTAATTATGGCCCAATTGAAAGTAATCAATCTTTACGTTAAGTCGTTTAGCATTTGGGATAATAACTCTAACACATGGGTGGCTCAATTCGTTTTGTCTGACTAATGGTTGATCGTCTAGTTTAGCCTGTCTATGACTGGGGGGTCATTCAGTAAAATAGATAATGAAACTTAAATCTTAGGTAAACCAGTAGGCAAAATTTTTAGGTTTAAACCCTTTTTTGGTCCCTAAGTTAAGTTCTGATGTTCAGTTTAGTCTCTGCTTTTATAAATGTCAAACTTTAGTTCCTATGATATGAAAAATGTATCAAATCAGTCTCATGACAACCCTTAATAAACAATAAATCACAAGTTTTCATACCTAGGTATCCAATATTTTGTGATTTGTTAACGGAAGGTATTATGAACAACAAATCACTTAATGAAAAACTTGTGATTTGTTAACGAATAGGATTGATTTGATACATTTTTCATATTATAGGGACTAAAGGTTGACATTTTTAAAAGCGCGGACTAAACTGAACATCATAACTTAACTTAGGGACCAAAAAAGGGTTTAAACCAAATTTTTATAATATCTTTAAATGATATCTTGTCAATGATAAAATAGTAAGTTTAAATTGTTTTCACTATAGTTTTGTAATTTTTTTTTCATGAAAACAAGACTACTATTTAAAATTAGGTTTTGGATTAAAAGAAATGTGTGCATCAATTTAAGATCAAACTATGATGTATCACAATAAAATTTATATTTGATCTATATATAACACATAATACATTCCACCTTTATTTTTAAACATATAGAGTTTAAGCATTTTCTTTAGCATATATGAAGGAATAAATTGTGTAAAGAACGTAGTTGATAAAGACGAATGAAGAAAATTATATCAAATATGTAGATTGAAGCATTGGACGAATTCCAAGAGCTTAAGATAAAGCTGAAAAAAACACTAATACAAATCCTTAATATTTATATATGGTTTTTTTATGTTTATTTTGTTATGAATGAATTGTTGATTGTTATGGTTGGCAAATCAAATAAATGTAAATCTAATATAGAAAAAGTTGTAAATAATTTTCTAATGGTTTGTAGAAATTGTATAGTGATGGAGGACCATCTAGAGCTCATATTGGACCTCTAACCAGGGCCCTGTCCAAAAGGATTTCAGAAGAAGAAGGATTACAAAACACTTTACTTTTATGGAAAATCAACTAATAATCCTTCTTCTCTTCTAATATGTTTATTCATTATTTTTTTATAGAGTTCAATAAAGCTACAAGAACATGAACCAATCAGCCAAGAGATTCTATAATCAAAGGAAGCAATAGAGCAACGAAAGGGGTTTTTCTACATAGCTTTTGGATTGAGTACCTGATTTCCATATTGGAGTTGCAAAGGAACTAGGCTTTCGAATCAAGTATTCGTCCAGTTGAAACCCTCATGCGCCCAGCCTCTATGAGAAACATTTTTCATGTGTTGGTTTGGTTGTCCATGTGCAACGCCAATTGGCCTCTCCAGTTGGATTTATTTGATTTTTAGAGGGAAATTTGATCAGAGTTGAGGATTGTCTTCACTTATAAATAAGAGAGCCTATTCATTGTATTTCGACACTTTTAAGCTTAATAATATGTTATTGATTTCTTTCCAACTGATGAAGGTTGAAAAATAGTTATTTTCCTATGTCATTTTAGACTAAATTACGCCCTTTACTACTTGGAATGAGCTTAGAATCAAGCAAAACTCAATAAATGAGTCTGTAGAGTGTCAAAAGCTGTTTTTAGAGATATTATGCTTGTTTAGCATTGCTTTGTAGTATTTTTGAGAAAGTGAAGAATGAAGATGAAGATTTCGGTCGTAGACTCAAGAAAAGAGAAGAAAATTGAAGATTTGAAGAGTCGACGCACCGCCCGACGGCAACTTACACCGCCGAACGGTCCAGGGTGAGGAGTAGGCATGCCGTTGGCGCTGGGCGAATTTGAGGGAAACCGCCCGGCGGAAACTTACACTGCCGGGCGGTTTTGCGGTTTATGGGAAACCGTCGGGCGCCACACTTGTTCCGCCGGGCGGTGGTCTGCTGGGCTTGGGCCTGTTTTCTATTGAGCTCCTCACCTATAAATACCCCTGTTGCGAGTTTAGATGTATTCTTTTGACAGAAGGGGACAGCCAGACCTAATTTTGCTCTCTTGAGAGGATCTCTTGGATGCTTAGGCTTCTTTTCATCTTTTCTAGGGTTTGCTTTTCCATTCTTCATCCATTTTTCATCTAGTTTCACCATGTCTATGGTGAACTAAACCCTATTGTTGTTAGGGGAAACAATGTAATCTTTTGATACTCTCTTTTATTGAAACTCTTGATTATTTATATGGTTTCCATATGTTTTGATTGTTAATTGTTGGGTTCTCATNTNTGCTTAATGCNTTTATCGTTTAACTCATTCGATAACTGATGTTTGTCTTTATTAATACGGGGACGTACAGTAATGTCGTGAACTGGTGAGTAATTTCTTGATTATGCAATACCACCTAGGGATAGGGGTAGGACGATCAATTGCTTTTAACTTCTGCTCTATAATGCTGTATTAATTGCTAGGGGAGGCTAGGGTTAAGGGTAGGCTAAGAAAGTTGCATGACAATTAATTAATCAAACTAATATTCAAGAGGAGTAGATAAGAGAGAGCGGATTAGATGAAATTGTAAACCCCCAACAACTCCATTCATCCATTGTTTTCTTTTGTCAATTGAATCAACCTCTATTCCATGTTCATAATTTTATTCTCTTACACAATTAATTAATTTTTCCTTTCAAGTCTTATTATTTTAATTCACGCGAACGATAAGGCCTTTCGAGTCTCTTGGGAAAACGATACTTGGTCTTACCATTTATATTACTTGAACGATTTGGTACGCTTGCCAATCCGTCAACACCAGCCTCTTTTTCTTTTGAGTCACTTTCAAATTTTGAATCCTCTCACTCTCCTCTACCTTCCTTCCTTAGTAGGAAGACCTTCTGAGCTTAGAGGCTCCAAACACCAACCATTTATTTTATTCACACTTTCATGAAACACCTTTAATGCACTAACTTCCACTGCACATATTGCCATTTGTTGCTTCTCTGGTCAGTGGAGTGCTCTTCTCATGTGATGCCTGGAGTTGCTTCCATCAAGTGGTAGTCAGAGTTGTGGTTGAGAACACTTCAAGAGCTAAGTGCATCTCCATCTATATCCATGTTGTGTTCTGTTTTCAGCCACTGTTTTTGGTTTTCCTTAGTTGATTTAGTGTTCTTCATTAATATTTTTTGTGATTCTAGTGTGTTCTTATGTTTGTTTTAGCATTTTAATCAGTGAACCTCCTTGTTTTAAGTCATTTTCGTTTTGAAATTCAATTTTTTTTTGTCAAAGGTCATGTGCAAGTCTGTTACATTTTTAACCACTGTTTTGTTAGATTCTAATTTGTTTTTGCTTTGATTTTTGGTTTTGTTTCAATTCAGAGTCTTATGTAACCATATATAAATCAATTAAGGCAATGAGAACATGTTCTAGCTTTGGTGATATGAGCCGAAACACTAGAACACTGATTATGTTTTTAAATTCTTCTTAAAATTAAAAAAAACTATTTTAAGTTGTTTGACTCTTATTTAATTCGGTTATAGTGTATTCAGCATTAGTTGACGTTGTTGAAGGTTGCTAGAGGTACGACCAACTGTAACAAGCAATGAAATGAATCTAACATAGCTTTTGCCTTTGCTTAGTTGGATTATTTCGTGTTGAATTAGGGGTGAGAAGAGTGGGTAATTATAGTTAATATGGGATTGGAATCATTGCAATTGAACTAATGCCAACCTGTTTTTAATCTGTGTTTAATCTACGTTAATTGTTCAATTGATGTTCATTCACAAATCTGTTCAACCCCCCACTACGTGTTTTATCTTATGATAGAACCAAAGTTTGGTCCTTGAGATACGACCTAAGAGTCACTCCCTAGTAAACTGCATTTGTAATTGCACATTAATTTGATTCGGGTACGACCTTGATCACTTATCATAACAAAACCCCTTTTCATCACATGAATTCTATTGTCTTTTCTTTCTCTTCTTTTTTTCTAGGGTAGGGTGTTGATACCCTACCCGAAACTTGTCCAATCTCATATCGTGATAGGGTGTTTACACCGTACCCCAAAGTTATCTTATCCAGTAAATGGCTAACAACAAATTATTAACACATATCAAGGTTGCTATTTGGCCAAATAGCTTTAAATACATAGATCACAAAAGAAGTGTCTTTATCATTTTTATCCATTTATGTTATTATATTAACAAGAATCAGGAAAAAAAAAACAATTTCATGGTAATACCTAATTCATTTACAACTCTGTACACTCAAGCTCACAACACTCAAGTATCCAACAATCTAGTCATACTCTCACACTAAATAAAGACTAACCAATGCAATCACACCAAACTATTTCAAAATAAATGTATGCCACAAGTTATCCTAACTATATGCACGATTATGAAACAAAAAAGTCATTGATTAACAATGTTCTAACATAGTTGACCATTCAAACATATTTAAGAGCGATTCATTTCCCAAACTTAACATACAACTATTAATTGTATTGTTTTCTCCAAGTGTTTTTGTTCCCCCTTCTTCTTTACCATGACAAGCATTTGTGAAATAATTCTGATGAGAAGAAAAAGGAAGGCATTAACAGACCTTCCTAGCACAACCTTAGACGATCATTTTCAAAACCTGCTCCTTTCAAGTCAAGATAGAGATAAATAAATAGACACATTTCATTGCACTTATCAGAGGCGTTGGTAGTGACTAAAGGGGTCAAAGACCAAGAAGTGAGTTATTTAACAGCCAAGCATTTTATTCTTCTTATGGCTAGATCAATCTCTTGGTCCTTATGAAAAGGAAAAAGAATTTCATGTTCTTCTTTTTGGGAAGGATTAGGAAAATCCTATTGATTGAAATTTTCTCCAGACCTTAAGGGAAAACATGAAAAAAAGACTCGAATGGTATGATCTCATCGTCACCCTAGAATGAATAGGATCATCTCGTAGTTTTTGGTTTGAGAAGATACATTGTTAAGTGCTCCATTTTTTTTCCATTGAGGTTAATCATAAATCTATGGTCTGTAAATAATTGTTCATATATTGATAAGAGATGTATGAATTTTTGAGAAGAGAGGAGTCGTAGTAGTCCCCCTAGATGCTACCAAAGGTAGTGGCAATCCCATATGCAAAAAGGAAGAAACTCACAAAATGGCAGAGGCAAATAAAGCTTTTGAACATTTTTGTTAATCCATGAACATGATCTATGTAGAAACGTAGACCCATAAATCCATACATCTCGATCGAAAAAGAATCGAAATTGATGAATATATCTCTTAAAACAAATGAAAAGGAAATGAAAAACAAAAACATAAATCATGGATCAATTAAACCTTCTCGGGGACTTGCTTAAAAATGAGAAAGAAAAATCTTGTTTAAATATCACTGAATAAAGTTTGGTCCTATTCATGAGGATTTTGTAACTATCACATTCTAAAAAGATAAAAAAAAAAATTCAAAACAATTGGAATTTGTTGGAAATTGGATGATATAAATTAATTTAAAGACGCAGTTAGAATAAGTTTAAGATTAAGGAAATTAAAAGCTATGGAGCGGAATTGATTCTACTCACAAAACTAAAAATAAATAAAGTACTTATCTTTTCTAAAATTATTTAATAAACCCTTAAATATTTAAAATAATAATAATAATAAAAATGCCAAAAAAAGATAAAAATAAATATGATAAAAAAACAAGATCAAGCCAATTATAAGTACCACTTTACATCTTCTTTATAATCTTACTTGCCGTATTGTTTACTCTATACAACACTTTTTTTGTCTCCATCAAATGTTTTAATTTGTAGTTATTCATGTTGTGTATCACCTTTAAGTGTTTTTTTTTTTCAGTAATATTAATCTATAAAGGGCATAAAATAGTCTATAGTATAAAGTCAGAGATTGATTAGATTATACAAACATTAACACTTGAGGTTCTAAAACTTGCTTACTATAGTAATTTTTGAATCAATCCATAGATATTTGTCTTTACAACCTAGTAGTGATCTTCATAAATGTCTCATGATTTTCGCTTCTATGTTGAAGTAGAAAACCAATTACAATGAGTAATGATTTCCCCTTATATGTTACAACATTTATTTTATTTATTGACTTATTAGACACTATTTAAGCAGTCAAGATAGAACCACTCTCTTGTATCCTTCTTCCTTCATGACATTTTTTTTTTACATTATTCTAACAAGGGATTATAATAACTTGTATTTGATAATTGAATTTTTAAAAATCTATCAGTTATTAAATTGTTGAAAATTCGCAAGTAAATCTCTTTATAAATGTAATTTTTAAATTTTTTTGATAATTACATTACTAAATTCATTGATAAAATGAGTGTCAATTTTTTCGCCAAATGAAATATGTGTTATAAATTAAATGGAGATCGACGAGAAGAAAGAAGAATGAGAGAAATAGAAAGAAGAGGAAGAGGAGGTTGCAGTGTTTGCATTGGTAATAATGACGATAATGATGACACTGAAGGCAAGGGAAGAGAATCCAAATGTGGTTGACATAGCGATGATGGTGGTGACAATGATGATAACAGATGGTGGCAATAGAGGAGGAGGAAGAAGAAGAAAACGAAGACAAAGAGAAAAGTGTTAGAAGTGGACTTTAAGCCTAACTCAACCCCACAAAATCAGCTTGTAAGGTGGGGCTTGCACCCACTTATATACTATGAATTGACCTTATCTATAGTCGATGTGGGACTTCCAACACCCCCCCTCCCAACGCCGAGGTATATGCTTCTCGAGTTGAGCGTGGGATTAAACATTAATGGGTGGTCTGATAGCAACCCGATAATTGGTAGAACAATATGCCCAACAAAACAAATATCTCTAAGATAGGCTTTAACGAGGCTCTGATACCATATTAGAAAGTGCGTTTTAAGTCTAACTTAACCCCACAAAATCGACTTTCTAATATGGTATCAGAAGAAAATTAATTCTTGATCACGTTCTTCCGCAACCAAATCAGTTACTGCCAAGATCTTCATATTCTACCTTTCATTATTGGCTTTCCTACAATTTCTTCTTCTTCTATGGCTACTCCTTTTGTTACTCTCACATCGTTATGTTTTATGTTTTGACTTTGCTTTCTAGGGTTTTCAATGAGAAATAATTGGGTGCTTTAATCACTCGTAGCCCTGGATTATTTTTAGAGGATTTTGGAGGAGTTTTGGGAGATTCGGGTTGTGAAATTTTTGTCTAATTTGAGGTTGTGAAATTCAATGGCTTCTGCAATTATTCCTTCTTCTAATAATTCTTAGGCACAATCACATTCCTCAACTCTGAGACTTTCTCAAGAGCAAATTCATGGTCTATTGACACTTCTTCCTCAATCTAATCGCATAATCACACATTTTACTGATCTAGTGAGTTCTCATAATGTTTCTACTTCATCTCAGGATCAAGGTAATATCTATTCCCAATGGGTTCTAGACATAGGTGCTACTAATCATATATCCAGTTCTTTGTCTCATTTTATTTCTTATCACAGAATCTCACCAATTACAGTATCACTACCTAACAAGAACTCTTCATTTGCTCATTTTTCTGGCATAATTTCTCTTAGCACACACCTTACTTTACATAATGTCTTGTTTGTTCCTAATTTTTCAATCAATCTTATTTCGGTCACAAAGTTAACTAAATCTCTATCTTGTAAAATTACCATTTATGAATCTTCGTGTGAATTGGTTCACCAGCTACTATTACTCTTGAGAATTCTATTGCTTGTTCTACAATAAGACCTAACTCTATGGATATTTGGCACTCTAGACTAAGACATCCTTCTTCTTCTTATTATATCAAATTACACAACATGTATGCCACTTTACCTGATCCAAAAAAATTCATTGTGATACTTGTCACTATTATAAGCAAAGAAAATTGCCTTTTCAATTAAGTATTACTGTTTCAAAAGCTCCTTTTGATTTAATTCATTTGATATTTGGGGACCCTATAATACTTCTTCTATTGATGGTTTCAAATATTTCTTAACTATAGTGGATGATATGTCTAGATACACTTGGATTAAATTGATGGCAAGTAACTCAGATATAAGATCACAACTTATTGGCTTTGTTTCTTATATCAAAACACAATTTTTGGCATTGATGTAAAAGCTGTTAGATCAGATAATGGTAATGAGTTTGCAATGACAAATTTTTATAGACAAAAAGAGATACAAAATCAATTATCTTGTGTTGAAACACCTAAACAAAATGGAGTTGTTGAGAGAAAACATCAAGGCATTCTCAATGTTGCTAGATCTTTATTGTTTCAATCCCATTTGCCCATAATTTTCTAGTATTTTGTTGTTCGTTATGCTGTACAACTCATTAATATTTTACCTTCCAAAGTTTTGGCATATTTTTCTCCATCTCAACTATTACACATTACTTACAAGTTTTTAGCTCACTTTGTTATGCTTCAACTCTTCAAGCTCATAGAACAAAATTTCAACCTCGTGCAGAAAAATGTGTTTTACTTGGATTTAAAACAAGTGAAAGGCTACCTTTTGTTAGATTTCAACTCTAGGGAAATTTTTTTATCAAGGAATGTAGTATTTTATGAAAACATATTTCCTTTTCTTACTAGTGACAAACACTCACCTATTGATACACAAAATTCCTTGGATTTTGTCACCAAAATCATTTCATCTCCATCACCTCTTTTCTTAGAAGTTACTTAACAACCCTCTTTGCCACTTGCATCTCCTCCTTCTATTGTTCCAGACCTTGTTATTTTTTCTTCTCAGTCTGTTTCTGTTGAACCTGTCACTACTACTCCCCAAAGGAAATCAACCAGGCCAAAACATAAACCATCTTATCTGTAGGACTACATTGCAACATGTTATCTACTTCTTCCTTCACTCAATCATCCACATGTATCTTATATCCTATCTCATCGCATCTCTCATATTATGCATTATTATTCCTTCATAAATCATATTTCCTTAATCTTTTCCAAGTTAGTGAACCTAAAACTTATAACCAAGCCATCAATCATGATTGTTGGAGAAATGCCATGATCAAGAAATTGCAACTTTAGAAAATACCAAAACTTGAGTTTTGACTGATCTACCTTATGGAAAGTAACCTATTGGATGTAAATGAGTATACAAAATAAAGAGGCATGTTGATAGGAGTATTGAAGGATACGAGGCAAGGTTAGTAGCCAAAGACTACACACAACAACAAGACTTAAATTACTTTGAGATTTTTTTTACCTGTTGTCAAACTCACAACAGTAAGATTGGTTTTAGCTTTAGCAACTTCCAAACATTGGTATTTACATCAACTAGATGTAAATAATGCTTTTCTACATGGGGATCTAGATGAAGAAGTATACATGTCTCTTCCTCTTGGCTACAAAACAGAAAAACCAATGCAAGTTTGCAAGTTGTTGAAGTCCTTATATGGACTCAAGCAAGCCTTTAGGCAATGGAATTACAAGTTGACAACTACTTTACTTTCTTTGGGCTACATACAATCAAAATCAGATTATTCACTTTTTATCAAAAGTGATTATGCTCATATCACCATCTTACTTGTTTATGTAAATGATATAGTCTTGGCAGGTGACGACATCTAGGAAATCCAAACAGTGAAGGCTTTGATATCATGTTAAGAAGTGGACTTTAAGCCTAACTCAACCCCTCAAAATCGGCTTGTAAGGTGAGGTTTGAACCCACTTATATACTATGAATTGGCCTTATCTCTAGTCGAGGTTGCAGCGTTTGCATTGGCAATAACAACGATGATGACGACATTGAAGGCAAGGGAAGATAAGCCAAATGTGGTTGACATAACGATGATGGTGGTGACAATAATGACGGTAGATTGCGATGACAACAGATGGTGACAATAGAGGAAGAGGAAGAAGAAGAAAAAGAAGACAAAGAGAAACGAAAGAAGAAAAAAAAGAAAAGGAAGAAAAGGAGTAGGAGAAAGAAGAAGACCAAATCGCGATATTTATAGATATATTTTACTGACAGAAAAAAAAAATCCTTTAGTAATTACCAATTGATATTTATTACATATAATTACTAATTGACTTTTGTCATTAATGACAAAATTCTCATCAGTAATTACTAATGAATTTTCTAATGCATCGATAAAATTCATCAACAATTTTTCTAATATTATTTGTCTTGTGACTATACTATTGGTATAAGAAAAAACCTTTAATAAATTTTCTCACCATAGTTTATTCATCCAAACATATATTTACGCTCTTGAATGACTTAAAGTACTTATTAAATCATTTTTAACTATCGAATGTTTTTAATTTTAAAAATAAGTTTAGATTAAACAAAGGAAAATAGGTTTATAAGTAGAAATAAAAGAAAGGTTTGAAATGATTTGATGAGAAATTTGTTAGCTATTGTGAAGATAAGGTAGAAAATGGATTTACAAAATAAAATAGAAAAACCTTAATAATATCCAATTAAATAATAAATGAATTTTACTTTCTATGTTGTGTATTTTAATTTAAGTTCAACTATTTATTTAGCCTATTTAGTATCACTTTTACTTATAGAACAATCTAACATATGTTGATGTGTGTATAGAAACACTAGAGCGTCGGTAGTAGTTTTTAGACAAATTTTCCTCAACTATATATATACGTGTTCAATTTGTCAAAAAGAATATTTACTTTTAAATAAAGAGGGGCCTACTTACATGACAAGTTATATATATTTCAAACAAATGGTGCCTTTCAAAATTATTATAGCCAATGCTTTTACGTCTATATATTTTAAATTTGATTACGCTTCCTTCAAAATAACATTCGAAAATAATGCAGAAATTCCTGACCACAAGAACATAATAATCTTCTGTGGTCGATTTT
This sequence comes from Vigna radiata var. radiata, assembly GCF_000741045.1. Taxonomy (NCBI): domain Eukaryota; kingdom Viridiplantae; phylum Streptophyta; class Magnoliopsida; order Fabales; family Fabaceae; genus Vigna; species Vigna radiata. The sequence continues at coordinate 14,056,797 of NC_028359.1, read as the reverse complement.
GACACACTAGACCACGTTCATAAAAAACAAAAGAACACGTCTTAATTCATTCAATAATGCAAGAGCATTCAGATCCTATAAATAAAGGTCCTTAGAGTGTGGCTACGCAATCCTCAAAAATGGATCCTGCTTCGAATTTCCAAGCTTCTGTTGCAGGATTCTTAGTGTTGCTAATTGCATACAAAGTGTTTAGGTTCATCAGATCTCCTAAACAAAGAAAAGGAACCAATGTTCCCGAACCTCACGGTGCTTTACCTTTGATAGGGCACCTCCACCTTCTCAATGGTAGAATACCCTATTTCAGGACCTTCTCAGCCATGGCTCAGAAATATGGTCCAGTCTTCTGTGTCAAACTGGGTTGCCACCCCACCATAGTGGTGAACAACAGGGAAATTGCCAAAGAGTGCCTCACCATAAATGACAGAGCTTTTGCCTCAAGACCAAACACTTCTGGTGGTAGACTCATGGGTTACAACAATGCAATCTTTGGCCTTGCTCCTTACGGAAATTACTGGCGTGAGATCAGAAAAATGTCTGTTCTCGAGATTTTGTCAAGCCACAGGCTTGAGAAGCTGAAGCATGTCAGAGACAGTGAAACACTGTCTCTTGTGAAGGACTTGTACTCATCAATGACAGTGTCCTCTGAAAAGCACGTGAAGGACTCAAATGAAGTGGCTATAAGCAATCTGTTAGAGCACATGACCTTCAACATAATTGTTAGGATGATTGCTGGGAAGAGATTTGGAGGGGACACCGCCAACGAAGAAGATAATGAAGCATGGAAGCTGAGAAAAGCCATAAAAGATGCCACATATCTGTTTGGTGTTTTTGTGGTGGCTGATGCGATTCCTTCTCTTAGTTGGTTCGATTTCCAAGGTTACGTCAGTTTCATGAAAAGAACAGCTCAACAAACAGACCTTATTCTTGAGAAGTGGCTGCAAGAACATCTGAGAGAGAGAATGAGAGATGGTGAATGCGAAAGAGACTTCATGGACGTTATGATATCAACTTTCGAAGAGCAAGAAGATATTTGTGGCTATAAGAAAGAGACTGTTATCAAAGCAACAGCGATGGTAAGTGAGACACTGGAATGATTATTTTAAGATAAGTAATGAGTTTTATGCTTTAACATTTTATGAGTAATCTGAGTAAGTTCTGGTGCAGATGCTTATCCTTACTGCTGGAGGAAGCACAGCCATGACACTAACATGGGCACTGTCCTTGCTCGTAAACCATCCAAAGATTCTAAAGGCAGCCTTACAAGAGTTGGACACCCACGTAGGAAAAGAAAGATGGGTGGAAGAATCTGACATAAAAAAGCTCAAATATCTGGATGCCATTATCAAAGAGACCCTTCGTTTGTACCCGCCAGCACCCTTAACAGGAATCAGGGAGGCAATGGAAGATTGCTCTTTGGTAGGGTATGATGTCCCAAAGGGAACACGATTGCTTATTAATCTGTGGAACTTGCAAAGGGACCCAGAAGTATGGCCTAACCCTAATGAGTTTGAGCCAGAGAGGTTCCTCACCACTCACAGAGACATTGATTTTATGAGTCAGGACTTTGAGTTGATTCCATTTAGCTTTGGAAGAAGGTCGTGCCCTGGCATGTCCTTTGGCCTGCAAGTCACGCACTTGACCTTGGCTCGCTTGCTTCAAGGCTTTCATATTTTCACAAAGGATGGTGCTCACGTTGATATGACTGAAGGGTTAGGAGTCGCTTTGCCTAAGCAACAACAACTTCGACTTATTCTCCAACCTCGTCTTCCATTGGAGCTTTATGAAAACCTTTGAATGATGCCTGTGAAAACTATAACTATATATGTTCTAATTATTCTGAGTTATTGTTAGCTCCTAAATAAGATGTATACTAGGCCTATGTGTGTATTGTTAGCAGTCCTTTTGTTTTGTTTGTATTTTTCTTTTAAGAAACACAATAAATTTTCTTCATTATAATATAAAATAGTTGTGCATTTTTTATTTATTTTAATTAGGATAATGATATTTAGACAACTTTTTTTGACAATATTTAAACATTGATTACGTGTCAATCTGTGATTGGTCAAAAATTACTCCACAATCAATAATAATAATCATAAACACTATTGTGGAGTAATTTTTGACCAACCACAGATTAACACGTCATCAATGTTCAAATGTTGTAAAAAAAATGTTGTCTAAATATCATTATCCAATTAATTACTAGTTCCTTTCTATCTCAACTATTGAATTTAAATAAAAATAAAAATATATAAATATTTATAAAAAAAATGAAGTTAATTTAAACTTTTTTTTCTAATTCAATATTTAAACATAGAACATATGCGTTGAAAAAAAAAATAGAAACTTTTTAAACAAATAACCTCGTAATATATATTATTCATAAAGTGAATATTACAAATTTCATGTATTAAAAATCATTAATATATATGAAGGAAGTTGATGTTGGTATATCGAGGAGGGAGACACAATAATAATGAGATATAAGTCCAATCATATAAGAAAATGACATCACTTTCTATCCAAAATCTTAAGACTATGAATTAATAGGTCTTGCATCTTATATATAATGTTGTACTTTCTCATCTCTATCCAATGTGCGACGTAGAACTTAGAATCTCAACCGTACTTACCAAATAAATATATAACGATTTGTAATTATAGAAAGGAATGAAATAAAAGATGATTTAGGGAGTTAATATATAGGAAAACAAGTGGAAATAGAATTTGGAATGGAGGAAAGAGTGACTTGAGTGAAAAATTGTTCAAGTATAATAATGTGAGAGATTTGAAATGAAACATTGTCTATAGGGATAAGGAAGATGCATGGTGTTCTTATTTTTTAGTTGTTCAAATGAAATAATCAATCACTTATTTTTTTAGTTGTAGGATAACGACACGAGCCAAATTAGCCAACCAGTATAAAACGGACTGGCATTCTTGATTGAACCTGTTTCGCCATATTAGCCAACCTCTTTCGCCACATTAAAACTGACATTCTTGATTCAACCTGTTTCGTCGATGAATGAGAGAACTTGATTTAATTTTTTAATTTCTAAAATATATATATATATATATATATTATGAGCATTATCTAAATATTTTCTTGAGATATTTAATCATATAAATATTTTTTGTTTTTAATTAATTAATTAATAATTTTAATTAGATGGATTATAATAATTGTTATGTTTATATGTTGAATTATTTTACTGTAATTAATAATTAAAAATTAATTTTCAAGTGTCAATTATTTAAATATGATGTAAAACATATTTAGTACTTATTAAATTTTATTGTTATTTGTTTTCATAATAAAGTTTGAATTGGTTTAAGTCTAATAGCTTTAGTACTACCTGGATTATTGTTTACATGGCTTGATTTTCTTTGTTAATATGCATAAAGTAGTATTATATTACTTTGGTGGATTTTATAGAAG
>NC_028359.1:14032470-14051633 GCF_000741045.1 Vigna radiata var. radiata | reverse complement strand
TATATATATATATATATATATATATATATATATATATATATATATATATATATATATATATATATATATATATTATTTTATTATATTTTGGAAAAGAAAATTAAAATTTAAAATAATAATTTTCTGACTGATTTAGTTATTATGTTTAAGTTAATTGTATCAAAATTAATGACGAGGTAATTGTTTGTCATTTTGGTCATTTCCTTTAGTCATTAATTTGATTGCTGATTCAATAATTGATATCTGTCAGTAATTTTAGTTGGTGGTTGCAACCATTCACGGAGGACTTTTATTCTTTACTGTGCAACCAAACCAAAATACAAAATACGAGAAACATGTGCAAGTGTACTTTTCAATTTTATTGTTCAATTATAAATGATCAAATATAGTACATTTTTTATCTTTTACCGTAAATATTAAATTTTATATATTAATAGAAATTTTAATTAGTTAGTTATATACAATTTATAAACTAAACATGTTGATGTAAAAAAAAGCTGACAAATACAGACTTCTAAAATGCATATCCCATAAGTCTCCCCCAAGTTAAAATTAATCACTCTATATATATATATATTAAAGTTAATCACTGTATAATGATATTTGGAACCATTTACTTTTTCATTTTTATTTTGGTTCTCTAATTTAAATATATATACACGAGATAAAAAAAAATCGAGTTTTAATTTCAGTTATGAACTGAAGGATATTTTTTATAATAACTAAAGCATATTCTTTATAAATAGACTTTGTTTTTTTATATGATATTAAAATACTAAAATTATTTAAATGCAGAAATAGTGATGAATTATTTAATAATTTGATGTAATATGTGAGTACAAGGACATCAAGGGGAGGAAAGAGAGTGTTTAAACTCAGGTAAACTCTAGAAAAAAATTTAAATAGAGTTTAAAATTTTTTCATAAATAAGTGTTAGACGTTTTTGCAGGAGTTAGTTAACCTATACTTAAAGATTTTCATAAGTATTTAGAAAGTTTTTAAAACGAAAACAAAATGAACACTTATTTTTATACTAGTTCACTCAAAATTGAGCTATGTTCAGTTCTTCCTTTAACACTTTTAAGGAATTATACTAATCTTTCAAAAGATTACAAACTAGTTTAACTACTCTTGGTTTCACAAACTAACCAAACTGGTTAGACAATTTTGACCACTCTTAGTTTCACACTAGTAAAACTCACTAAATCGTTTAACTCCATTGAGTTAAACGAACAAGTGCTTTAATTCACTTCTAAATTTACAAAACTAGTTTAACTACTCTTGGTTTCACAAACTAACCAAACTGGTTAGACAATTTTGACCACTCTTAGTTTCACACTAGTAAAACTCACTAAATCGTTTAACTCCATTGAGTTAAACGAACAAGTGCTTTAATTCACTTCTAAATTTACAAAACAACAAAGTGTTTTTGAAATACAAGAACAAATTATTACCTTCTTCAGGATGATATAAATTCAATACAATAAATATCTAAAAACTTGTAAGAAAAAAAACTTTTCATTTTCAAAGTGAATGTTTAGACGACGTAAGCTTAAGAGAGAAAAACGACAATATAATAACAAGCAATAAATCTTGATGATGATTCCATTTTTTTTCTTCTCTTCATATAGTCCTTTTTTTATAGACTTCTTTGAAAAATATTTGTTACTTAAAGCTTTGACTTTCACGTAGGCGTGTAACCTTTTAATACGAGGTCAGATGTTATGTTGCTTCTTACAGAGGTAATTATGCTACTTGTACGGATACGTTAGACAGAAAGCATTATGAAAAACATTCCCAAAATATCATTTTATCTCTTAACATTCTTTTGATCCAATGCGAAACATTTGAATAAAATTTTGTATCGTATTGATCTACACAAAGTAAATAACTTCATTATAGGAATTTGCATTTCAAATCATTCGTTGTTCATAAAATGTATCATAGCTATATAAAGAATGGACAATGCGAATATGTATGAATGATAGATGACTTCTCGTAACTCATAAATCATTTATTAGATTACTATAGTAAAACACATATTTTCGATGAAATTATACAGACGAATGTGATTTCGTCAATAAAAGTTAATTTTCGACAGATTTACCGACATATGTGTCCATTGTATTTACTAGTAAATATATTTGTCAGTAAGGCATATATGATTTAGTTTACCGATGAATGTAGTGTATCGATAACTTGATCGATCATCTAACTTAGGTTTTCTCTCTCCCAATTCATTTTGCCATTCCTTCACACTGAAACCCCCTTCGTTTCTTTGTTCCCCTACACCAGTGATTGTCATTGATTGCCACAAGAAAGAGGTTGCTTCCATTCTTCTACATTGTGTTAATTTAAGTTAGGGTTTCCCTCCCTCAATTCATTTTATGCATTCCTTCATTCTCTATTTTCTTGAAGCCCCCTTTGTTCCCTTGCACTGTCAGTGTTTATCGTTGATTGTCGCGAGGAGGAGGCCACTTCCCTTCCTTTGCCTTATGTTGAGTGCCATGAGGAGGTCGCTACAAATTAAGTGCCTAGAAGTGGTCCAAAAGCTGTTTTAAAGATGCTACAAACAGAATCTTCCAACACAAGCAACAAACACCTCTTGGAAGTCTTCATCAAGTAGTCTTCTAAATTCTCTTTTGTTTGCTTTCACAACTATTATTTCTTGTCTTGGCTTGTTTGTATTAAGCCTTTGTTCTATGTTTAGCCTTTAATTTGAGTCATATGTGGTTCCTTTTTAGGATATTTCTATAAATTTTTTCTTGAATTGCCTTTGTTAAAGTCTTTTGCATTATTACTCTTGTATGCTGAATTACGATGGACTAAATTTGGATTTAAGTGTGTATACTTTGCTTGTATGTTCTACACTAGTAGAAGTCTTGTTCAAGCCCAACATTCAATTTGATCAAACACACATACACATATTTTCTGGTCTTGGTCGAATCTGAAAAATGATGCATCATTCATCACCATAATTAACAAAATGTTAATGACACATGTTGTTTGCTTTGCTTTTGGTTGAGACTTTCTTGTAATATTGTGTGTGTTTGACATCAATTTTTGAGCTTATACTTCCATCCTTTTACAAAATATAGTGTTTTGAAGCATGCCAAATTATTTCCACTCATTTTTAGACCTTTCTCTTCATGTATGCATAAAATTTTTGGTGTGATTGTCTCTTGTTTGTTTGTATTCTTTTGCTGCAATATTTTTTCAGGTATGACTTTGCTTTTATTCCTTCATTTTCCTTGTTGTTTTGTCTTTTTTAATCCTTTAGTTTCCTGCCATTTTTCTATATCAATTTTTCTTGCTTTACTAGATTCCTTTTACATCATTTTTCTAGTAGTTTTACTTGATTTTTTTGGCCTCTTGAAGTGTATGTCTCTTGGCTTGTGCCCTTGTATTTGTTGAGGTTGATTGTACATCCTTTCACTTGTATTTTTCACTAATTAAGTGCTTTGAGTTCTAATTATGAGACACCTTGCCATCTTGAGTGAAGCTTGCAAGTGATTTGGAGTGATCCTTCCTTTCTTTTACACAAAAATATGAGCCTACAGCCTAGGAGTGAATGTTGTTTTAAGTGATATATTTTGTTGTTCTAACCAATTTTATTGTGAGTTTTTTCTGTTGTTTTATGTTAGAAAAATGTCTGCAGGTTCAAGACAATCCTCTTCCAATGGAGATAGCTATCATGGAAGTCCATCTAGTAAATTGGACATGGCTTAAGTAAGGTAGACAAAGTGTGGAGGAATATATACATGGGCTCGAAATGCTCATACATCATACTAACACCATTAAAAATGAACAAACAAAAATAGCAAGGTTTATTAGTGAACTTAATAGCAACATCCAAGACATAATTGAATTCCATGATGATGAGAATTTGGATGTAGCAGTTCATCGAGCCATGAAAGTAGAGTAGCAACTCTTGCAAAAAGAAGCTTATCATAAAAAAAATTTTCAAACTCTTCAAGAGATGCTTTCTAAAATCCTCATCATCAAGAGATAAAGCTTCACCGTATATTTCATTTACAAGTCAGAAGCAATATTAAATGGGGCACCACGTTGCCATTGTTTTCTGCAACATCATCAAATACTTAACTCTGTTAGTTTGTATTTAACGGAATGGACTTGATTGTGACAAATTCTATAATGTATGGATAAAATTGAAACTTTTTTAAAAGGTTAGACCGACTTGACACACTACAACGAAAATAAAGACAAAGAAAACAATTAAACCAATAATAATATTCCTACTACTACTAATAATAATTATAATAATAATAATAGAAAAGAACAAAATGTTATGTTTTAAAATATTATCAAAATGAGGCTTAATGTCCTTATTGGTGTCCCCCACAATTATTCTCACATACAAATACAGCTTTAAATGACGAGTTTTCTTATTGTCGGCTCTATGTGTATGCTTCAATGTAAGTAGTCACATTCCTTTCATTCTATCAGTCAAATTTGCTCAACGCAAACATATTTTCCAATTTAAGTCTTTCCATCACTTTCCTTATCAACCAACAAAAGCATGGCAGGACATGTTAAAGAGCAACCAATATTATTGCATTCAGATAAAATTCCGTATAAGTCTTTTTCTAATAAAATCATCCTCACTTATGAATTTTAAAAGTCGTCTTACATCTTCAAGAGCAACACCCACCACTCATTAAGATGTTTTTAAAAAAATTTCATCCAACCACACATCTCTAAATTCAATAATAATCAACTCCTGTCATTCATACTAATTATTTATTAACTTACAAATAGTAGTACTGAACTGAAAATTGAAAATGATATTCAACTAATTATTTACATAGACGAATATATTTTCTATTATTCATATTTTAAAACCTATAAATATACATTAATATTAAAGAAAGTGTTCACTTAATATTGTCTATTATTTATAACTGCTAGATGATTATTTTATTTTTCATCCATCTCAATAATATTATGATATTGTTATATTGTGTGGAAATTTATTTCCAAAATATGAGACCATCAATGAAAAATTGAAAGTGATTGTAATTGAGAATGTAGGATTAAATTAAAAAAAAAATGTTAAAAATTACGTCATCTATAAAAATGTCACTCCAGAAGATAACGTTAAAAGTTAAAAATAACTTACGTCTAAAACCTATTTTACACTAATGATTCAAATACATTTTAGCGATTCGATTATTTAATATGTTGACAATATTTGAAATAATTAATATATGTTCGTAAGAATTCCACTACGTGGGCAACTGTTACAAATAAAAAATAAAAATAAAAAACTGTTACAAATAGAAAATAAAAAACTACGTGGGCAACTGTTTCTCTCTTAAGCCTCTCCATAAAGCGTGGCACAAATTAATCTTCATGTATTAGAATTTGGTTTCTTTATTGAATTATTTCGTTATATTTAATCTTCAAAACATACAGATCGATATTGATTTTGTTTTAAAATATATTTAAAACTTTTAATGTGTAATTTATTTCGAAGACTTAATAAAAGAAAATTCAAGAGACAAAGTGGACTCCGCAATCCCTACGTGTCGTTTTCTCTATTTCATATTTTACGGAAGATACATCTCTCCCTCACCTCACAACCTACTTTATTTTCGTAGGTCACTGTCGTCAATGTTCCCAACAGAAATTTGACTTTGCTGTCACCGTTTGTCTTTTTTCCTTTTTTCCTTTCCATTCGATTTTTTACAGTGTAAAAATTTTTTTTCACTTCGTTTAATATATATTTTGTTTAGAAAAAACGAAGTTTATACATACGTTTGAAATTATTGGGATGTTTATCTTAAAACTAGAAACCTATAGAAAAACAAATTTTTGATAGATTAATTTGAATCAAAATTTGAAGATTTTTAATAATTTCAAATTTTAAACTTTGTTTCTTTGTACAATCAAAATCTATTAAGTTATATTCAATCCAAAAGTTTGAGTCCAGGATTGTGTCCTCCTTCATTGTTGTTCGTATTTTGTGCTTTAGGTTCTGTTTATTTGCGTTTCTAACATGTTTATTTTTTTAGGTAGACATGTGGTTAAATATATTGATTTATTTTGTTTAATTTAAGATTGTTGTGGAGTTAGTTTTAGTTTTCTTTTTAAGATTCAATACTAAAATTAATTATTATCTTCAAGGTTTTTGAAGAAATTGTAATTTTTAAATTAATATAAGATGAGTGAGTACTAATAATTTATATGTATTAAATCTTGAATTATCTAATTAGACAATTTAAGAAGATTGATAAATTTTTTATAGTTTATATATATATATATATATATATATATATATATATATATATATATATATATATTTTTTTTTTTATATATATATATATATATATATATATATATATATATATATATATATATATAACCTTAAGACTAATGCAAAATGTTAGTAAAAATTTCATGAAATTTAAGAAATGTTTAAAATTGATATATACTAATAAATAAAAAGAAAGTTAATCTTTTTAAATGGAGCAGGGTTACACTTTAAATACCAAAGTGAGGTGATAATTGATATAAAGATTATTGAATTTGTTCACACAATTTCATTATATATACAAATGGATCGAGATTATATTAACTCATCATGCATCAGTGGTGAATATAAGAGAGGAATTGGAGAATTTATACAATTTATGTAATATAATGAGGGTAGAAGTGGTGATGAATGAAAGTTTAGATGTCCCTTTGTCAACTGTTTGAATAGGAGAAAGTTGAATGCAATTGAAATTAGATAACATCTTATTTGTCCACCCACGGGTCAACCCGGTTCACCATGGGTTTGAGCCGGGTTGGGTTTGAAAAAAATGTAATTTTTTTATACGGGTTAGTTTTCAACCCAACTCATCGAGTTGAACCCGCGGTGAGCCGGGATGGCTCGCCAACCCAATTAATTTAATTTAATTATTTATTATTTTATGTTTCGATATTATTAGTTTGCATTTTTTTTCATTATATTGTAGATGGTGATAAAGAAGATGTTTCAAGAGAGAAAAATATTATAGATTTATCTATTTAAGATTCTAATGATATAAATGAACAAGTGATATAAAAATTATCATTATCAAAAACTTATTTGTTCTCTTTTTTTACATGTTTTTGGATTACACTTGGATTGTATGATATTTTTTTATTTATTTTGAATTGTCTTTAGAGTTTAACATTATTTTAGTGTGACATTTATTTAGATTTGAATTAAAAAATATTGTAATTTTTTATTTTAAAAAAAATTATAATTAAATGAGGCAGAGAGCCAACTCATTTTACCCACCAACCCGTGATAGGTCGGGCCAGGTTCAGATTTTTTCAGCTCGCTATTAAGTGAGCCGGGTTGGGTTGGCTCACTGAGTGACCAACTCGTGGTGGGCCGAGCCAGGTCGAGCCGAGTTACCCATTATGACAGCTCTAGTATAAAGTATAAAAGGATACATGCATGTCCTAATGATTACATATTACAAAGGAAAGAATTTGAAGGTTTGAAAAATCGTCTGAAGTTTGGATGATCACAATACAAGTAGAGAAACAATAATGAAGATAGTGGTCAGATAGAAAAGGATGGCCCCATTTTGAAAGTAGTTTGGTACCTTTCAATCATATCAGACTTAAGCGTTTGTTAATGAACCCAAAAGACATTAAAAACCTTATATGGAAAGTATATGAGAGAAGATGTGACATATTGTTTTGTAATATAATTAGTTCAATGCAACGGAAAAATATTGATTAGGAATTCCCTTACTTTTTTTCAAGAACGTAGAAATTTTGGGTTTGGTTTAGCTATTGATTGAATGGATCCATTTGATAATTTAAGTACCAATAACAATTGTTGGCCTGTTATATTATTCATTTACAACTTGTCTCTATGCATGAAGAGAAAGTACATGACATTGTTTATGATCATATCTGGTCCAAGAGAGCTTTGAAATGATATGAATGTTTATCTTAATCCACTAGTTGAAGGCTTAAAGTTTTTGTGGCTTGATGGAGTTGAATTTTTTTTTGCTCTTGCTTATGAAACTTTTATGATGCATGCAATGTTATTTTGCACCAGTAGTGACTTCCTAGCTTATGTTTGCTAGGATATAACACACATGGTCATAATGTATCTCTTATATGTGTAGAAAACACTTCATCTCATCAAATTACATGACAAAAGAAAATATGATAAGAGTTCCTCTTAAGTCATGGTTGAACACGTGTTTTATAAGTAAGTGTATTTGAGGTGTAAATGTTGTAACCAAAGATCGTGAAAAATTGTTACAAATGTAAGACCTAAGGAAAATATAGAACTTGGAATTAATGATGTAATATGACTTAAATATGTTATTATTGAAATTCACAAGTTTGCATAAGAGTTATATAGCTTAGTTGGTGCGAACTCCTGGTTGGACTATGTGGTCACGTGTTCAATCATTGCCAACCTCTAGTATATGCTCGTGTATATTTTTGTATAATTATGATACATGTAATAACCAATAATCATGTGATGGCTTATTGTTGGAGATGATTATTTAGCATGTAATGGAAATCGAATTATTATTGGAAACAACATTATGGTTTTAAAAATGAGGGGAAAAAGGAATGCATGGTTGGAAATTGGTAGAAGGGTGAAGGAAAATTGTTGGACAACACAAGTGTGAGTTTGGAGGAGGATTTGGTTTCCTGTGATATTGTGTGTAGAAAAGACACTAGAATTTGCCAAGGTAAGGGGAATCTACTTAGTCTTTTAATTAAATTGAGAACATGACATTCCTTTAATTCTGTAAAATTAATGTATGTGCATTCTCTTTGAACAATTTGTACGTAACCTGATTTGAGACACTTGCATTAGTATTAACAGGCCTACTGAGATGCCAAAAAAACAATTGTTCGTCGTAAAACATAAAAATCATATAAAACCATTATCGTCATTTAAACAAAATCCTTTATAAATTTGTAAACATAACACAGAAGCAACACAACAATTTAATGGTGTCTAAGTGACACAAAATAAACTATAACATGTCCTTTAAAAAAATAACAAAGTCGAGTGTGAATGAAAAACAAAACATAAAAACCCAAATAGTATTTTCCCCATATTTATTCGATCTACTCCACTTCAGCTACATTTGCAACACCATATACTCCCGTATAAGTACGATCATCAAATGTGGAAACTACAACCACAACATGCAAGGGTGAACAACCAAAATAATCATCATAAAACATATAATAAAGTATAAGAACAATACTCCTAACCTAACACATGACATCATATTATATTATATTACATCACATTAATAAGATCACAACCAAACCATACACAAACCTTTGTCATTTCCTTGAACTTTGTCACACTAACCTGTTTCACAAAACACATGTTCAATACAATTTAGTTTATAGACTTGTTGTGTGTTTCTCTCTTTCCTTTTTTTTCTCTCTTCTTATGATAGTAAGCAAATATTACAATGAAGCTTGAGATTATTGGCTTGACTCTTCTTTTTCTCTTCTCATATTTTCTCTTGAGCTTGAGTTTTTTCGTGCTTTCCTTCTAAATGTTTTTCGTAGGATTGATATTCTCGTTGTAAGATACCCTCTTGAATCTTTCTTTGAATGATCTTCTATTTAAAGGCTTTTTCAAAAGATATTGGTTAGATTGAGCTCTTAGTCGTGAATCTTATCTCTTCTCCATCTTATGTGTGAAGCAACCGTCGGTTAAAGTAAACTTGTCAGAGCATGCTTGCTTTTTTAGTACTTTGCTCGAAGTCGGTTGTACTATCTTTCAGACACGTCTTCTTATGAAAAGAACATTTTGTGAATGTTTGTTTTGTCTCTAACGTCCACTTTTGATATATTGCAAATAAAGCATGTGGATTCATGTAGTAGGTTATCTGCATAGAATATAATAAATTGTGCATGCAATAGATATATTTATGCTTGTTAGGAACAATAAAGTGTTTTTTACATTTTCTACCGTTGAGGTAGCGTTTTATCATTTAAGCTTTTCTTTAAGATACCAAATGTTGAGTAAGAACTTCATTGTTGGATGAAGTAAAGATTTTAGCTCATGGTATTGTCTAGTCTGTTCTAAACGCTTTTTAGAATATTGCCTGTTTAGAGTTAGAGTGTTTAACACGTTTCATCTTTTATAAGTTTATGGATCTTTATGTAAGGCTTTTTAAGGGTTTAGCCAGAGACATTGTCTCGACACCTTTTCACTTCTTGAGAGCTCAATTGATTATCATTAGGTGCAATATAGCTAACACATTTAACATAACTCTCTTAGGCGCTTGGACTTGTAAGTCGTTTAGTGTAACATCTAGAAGCTTTATCCTAATTGTTTTTAATTTCATATCATCCTAAGGTCCTATGTTGCTGAATGATTAATTGGGGATTTTTTTCCTAACACTTATGTTTTTGGCTATCCTATTCTTTTGGTTAAGCATTTTGAGATTCTTGTCTCGTTTAATGTTATTTGGTTAAACTTCAAAACATGAAAGTATTTAGACATATAAGTCTTATAAACAATTTTATCTTAAAAGTTGTGGCATCTACTTCTCTATAGAGCTATTGCCAATGGGTTTCACCCTACCACACACGAAGTTAGTCCATTGTCGCCTTTAGCTAAGGTAAAGTCCCTACACTAGGACCTCTTACTCCTCTCACCATGTACCCCATCATTCTCTACTTGAGTTTGAATGATTATTATACCGTTACGATAACTTCCAATATGGAATTACGCTTACTCCCATGAGGTCCATTGAATTATGCTGACACATATATCATCATTGTCACATTTTCATACATGAATAAACACCACGCATACTTAGACATATAACAAGTACATTGTAATTTCATTTCAAACAACCATGGTAATCCACTTCAAACAAATAAAATGATTACAAAATCAGATAAACACATTGATGCTCAACACAAGACCTCCCAAAAAATAGAGCGTTCAACGACAATCCTAACGCTCCATGCCAAACCTTTTAGAAAAAGGTTTACGCTTAACAATAGTCATAGTGCTCAAAGTCATTCTTAACGACACCATTTTGTCACTCAATGACATGCAACTAAAATGGTTCTAGACCAGTAAAAAGTAGCATTCAATGATGTCCTGCACCGCTCAATGTCAAACCATTCGCAAAATGGTCTCTCGAGGTAAAAATGTGCGCTTAGAGGTCTAGAATAAAAATAGTTTCAAACTTGCATAACCAAGCTTGCATTCAACACCATATTAGAAAATAGCCAACTCAATTATGTGATTTGGATAGTTAGGGACTTGTTCAGATGATCAAATTGGTATTTTTGACTTAGTGCTTTCAAAAACAGTTTTCAATGTCAAAGTTCATACCAACTTGCTCAAATGGTTAGATCATCAATTTCTCAATTCAACACCAATTTAAACAAATTACAAGCAACATAGAAGCAATGCAACATAATTAGTCTATTCATCAATTCAACCAAATATAATAGAATCAATCAACCTCAAACAAATCAAACATGCAATTCAACGGTCTTCAAACATCTTAAAGTTAGAGAATTCTAGAAAAGTAATTTGTAGAAAAATAATATGGTTTAAAATAATGAAACTCATTCATAACAACACTATTTATATTAAAATATTCTAATATTAAAATAGTTGAACGTTACTATTTTTAAATCACTACTACAATTTACCTAAGCCAAATCAATGTTACAATTTAATAATTTAAAAAAAATGGAATATAAAGAATAGACACAAAAATAAAACTATTTCTTCAATATATATATTTGGAGTAGGAGGAATCATAGATGGTTCCTGTAGAATCATCTTTCTTTGTCTTTTGTATGTAAGATCGAAATTTTGTTTTTAAAATTTTAGTTGTATTATTTATATTAATTGTACAAAAGTCACTTTCCAAATAATTGATTATGGTCAACTCTCTTCAATACCAAGTGAGGACAAATTCTTAGTTGTTGGATCAGTTATTTTCAATGTTTTATCATTATATCTAATTTTGTTTTTTCTTACACAAAACTGACCAAATCAGGTGAACTCAAGTTACATCAATTTGAGGATGAGATTTCAAAACTCTACTGTACTTCCTTATTTTAAAAATAATTAAAAATTTAAGTTTAAAGTTTTTAATAATACATTTCAAAAATTTATTTTCTTAAAATATATATGTTTCGTTGTTGTTGTTTCTTTTCCATTTCTTTCTGTTTTCTTAACTTTCTTTTATTGTCAAACTAAATTTTTCAGATCTTAAAAACTCGAATGTGCCTATTTTTTATTGGAACACATTCATCATATTTTGTTTCCCTTTAATACAACCCAAATAAATATCTAGATTTTTAAAAATAAAAATAGGAAAGAAACGCTTTATTTGTTAATATTTTTAGAAAGTTTTAATACTTTCTTTAGTTTCTTACACTTTTTTGTTAGAATTATTTAAATGTCTTTTTAATTTTTTTTTTAATTTAGTCGATATCTTTATTAAAAAAAATCAATTCATTAAACTGATGTTGATACTATTTAAAAACAATAGCATTAATATACATGACATGTGATATTGTATAATAAATAGTCAGTCTACCCTATATGTTTTTTCAGTAATTTTCATTCAAAGCTTACAATAGCGTTTTTCCTTTCAAACAAAGTCTTACATTTTTAAGCATTTGTCATGAAAATACCTAAACTACTCACAAAAATAAAATTTGATACACTTTAATGTTTTTTTTTATAATTTTTTTTAGATGTTACATTAATCTTGAATATCTTTTGTCCTTAATAGGTTTCTTCATAAGATTATTTCCAAATAGTGACTCATATAATAACTTCATTCTTAAAGATAGGGTATTTTCCTTAGTTGATGTAAGATAATGTGAGAGTTTTACTAATTTCTTTCTGCACCCCCTTTTATTAAAAAAAAAATCAATTCTGTGTTGATTTCTTTTTTCATTTTTAGTTTTGAAAGGTACAATCCCTGATATAAAAACTGTAGTATGAATTATACCGTTCTAGAATATAAAGATTATATTTTGGTATGTACAACTAGGTACAAATTCCAAATTATGCAAGGATACAAAATTTCTATTGTATTTTGAGATATATTTTTATATTTCAGATTATAAGATCTGAAATTTATTTTTATATTTTGTATTTTTAAAATGTATTTTTATATTTTAGATTATACAATCCAAAATATATTTTTATATTTTGTATTTTGAAACAAATAATCCAAAATAAAAAGTTTACATTTCAAATTATATATTCTAAATTATAAAATAAAAAACATTTTGATTTATATAATTCAAGAAATATTTTTAAAAAAAAAAAGTTGTAAAGTAAAAGGACAGGATGTCAATGGAGGAAGATGAGGTTATAGGTGAGAAAGAGCAGATGGAAGATGAAAATGAGTGAGAGAGAGCTCGTGATAAAGGTAAATGAGTAATTTCCTAATTTTAATAGGTGCAGGAAGAAATGCATGCAGGTCTAGAAAGAAATTGCCTAATTTGAGTGGTATAAATGTAAAACCAATTATGGGCTTCAGCCAATATTTTATGGGCCTTAACGTGTTATGAGAGCCTTTATAAAACAATAAGGGGGTTGATCCCTGTACCTCCACATTTCTACCTCCCTATTTTTTTTAATTTTTTTTAACTTTTGTTATATTACAAATATAACCTTTTTTTTACTCTCTAATTTACTTTTTTAACCCTCTCTTATTTGTCTAACCCTAGATTTACTTTCCCATTTGACTCCCTCCCTCAAGTAACACAGAAACCCTCACTCCCATTTTCAATTTCACTGAGGCTAACACAGCATCCCCACCCGTTTCCCTTTACTCGTTTTCATTTTTTTTAAACTCTGACTCCCAACTCCAGTCCTCTGTTCATCTGTGCATTTCGTGGTGGTGCGGTCTGGGTGTGCGGCAGTGCGACGGTGATGGTGCTTCGTTTCTGCCGGTTGGTCTTCGAGAGGTTAGTTTTTCGTCTCTTCTTTCGATTGATAGAGAAGTTTTGTTCGTTTCGGTTTCTTCTTGGCGCATATATGTTGTTGTTTCAGCTAGAGCTTATTTTTTCGTTTCGTTTCTTGAGTGTTGTCATTTCTGTTTGTTTTTTTTTT
Source organism: Vigna radiata var. radiata (assembly GCF_000741045.1). Taxonomy (NCBI): domain Eukaryota; kingdom Viridiplantae; phylum Streptophyta; class Magnoliopsida; order Fabales; family Fabaceae; genus Vigna; species Vigna radiata. The sequence continues at coordinate 14,037,526 of NC_028359.1, read as the reverse complement.
TAATATATGTAATACAACGTTTTAGTGTTGCGTGTTCTGTTTTTCTGTGTGTGCATGTTCTGTTTTTTTCTGTGTTTCAGTGTTTCAGTGGTAGGAGGAAGAAGATGCCAGGCATCTGAAACGGATGTGGATATCCGTCGACGGATATCCACATCCGTTCAGGACAACAATACTCATAGTAAAAGAAAAGAAAGCACAGAAGGATTGAAAGAAACAACGATGAAACCGAACGTGAGAGCAGAAGGTGAGAAAATAAAAATTAGGTTTTCTAAGTGAAATTAAAATTAACATATAAAATAAATTTTACTTAAGGGTATAATAGAAATATAGATAAATAATAAAAGAAAGGATAAAAGTGGGATGGGGAGGTGGAGGCCCAAAATATAGAGGTACAGGGATCAATGCCCAACAATAAGATAGCTGAAAATAAATGGTTCAGAGAAAAAAAAATGTAAAAATAATGAAATTGGATATTTCCCCTTTATTAATATAGACTCAATACATTGCTCTTCTTTATAGTTGTGGTTGTTTGTTTATCATATTCAGAATCAAATTGTTCTTTTTTAGCACTGTAACCACTCTGTTCTATAAAGGAAAACTTTCAAGTGATTTTCTTAAAGAAGACTTTCAAGTTGATTTCTGTCTTTCAAAATCTCTATCTATTTGACAATTTGGACTCGACAATGATGAATTTAAATCTTAAGCTGAGTTTTTGGTGATATTTATGACTTTGAAATACTGATGTTCTAATTTTAATATTTTAAAATATATTAAAATTTTTAATATATTTAAATCAATGTATAAACTAGCAAATAAATATGAACTCACGACAACATTAATGTTACTAATTCTCTCAAAGCACATACGCAATTTTACTAACAGTACAAAAGTACAATAGTAGAGAGGCACATTAGTGATGTCAACCCAACTTAGTCAGTCAATCCAACTTGGTTTATTTATTAGCGAGTCAGAAAAATTTGAATTTGGTTCAATCCATCATGGGTTGGTGTGTTAAACGGATTGGTTTACTGGCTCACTTAATTACATTTTTTCTAAATAAAAAAAATTACAAATTTTTTTAATTCAAATCTATATAAATTTCACTCCTAAGATTATGTTAAACTCAAGACAATTCAAAATAATAAAAAAAAGTACAATAAAATCTACATATAATGAGTTAGATGATATTTTTTAGGATTTCATAAGATAATAAATTAATAAAATAAAACTAGATGGGTTGGTGAGCCAACCCGGCTCACCACATGTTTAATCCCGATGAGCTGAGTTTAAATGAACCGAGTTGAAAATTGACCCACAAAAAAATACATTTTTTTTCAAACCCAAGCTAGCTCGAACTCGTGGTGGACTGGGTTAGTCCGTGAATTGTAACTCATTTTGACAACTCTACGTACCATTGTAAACTTGGATGAATTGTTGTGATAAATTGCAACAAAACCAAGTGGTGGAAATATGAATAATACCGCTACCAAATGCATTTAGTTTTAGGTGTATGATAAGTCCCACTTGTATGACTTATGCCTTGTCTATTTGCATTATTTTGGGGTACTTCAAGTTTTTAATTCCTAATTTTTAGCTTAGATTTAGTTTAGAGGATGAAATTCTTAGTTTTTATTTTTAATTTGTTTTAATTAGTTTTCTTAAAATTATTTTTACACTTTCATATCGTGTAACCTAAAAATCAATGCGAAATATTAACAGAATTCATGAAATTTAAAATATGTTGTTTAAAATTCATATGTATAATAAATTAAAGATAATGAATCTTCTTGAATGGGATAGGGTCAAACCTTGAGTACAAAAACAATTGAGGTATATATACGTATGTGTCGAGATTGAATTAATTCATCACTCATCAATGTTAAGTATGAAAGAGGAGTAGAATAATTTATACAATTTGTGCAATGTAATGATGGGAAAAGTGATTATGAAGTGAAGTTTAGATGTCTCTATGTCAACAATTTGAATGGTAGAAAGTTGTACGCAACTGAAATTAGGGAACACCTTATCTATGATGGTCTTCTTCGATGTTATACAACATGGACATGACACGATAAATTAATAGACTCTCTAATTGTCTCTCGAAGTGAACATGTTGATTCCACTATGGAAGATCGACTAAAAGAAGATAAATTAGAGGACATGATCTATGATATTTGCATAGAAGCTTTTCCCAAATGCATGTTTATGTGAAAATTTTTCCATACATACATTTATGAAAAAATAGTGTCTAAATATCTTACTCAAATTATACATCTTTTACAATCCATTCTCACTTAAATTATACATCTTTTACAATCTATTAGAAGCTACTTTACGAAAGTTTTTAAAAAATTATTCACACTCTTCTAGTGTTTTCCTATATTTTCACTTTTAGCCCACAAGCTAGTCTCAGTAGACTTTCATAAACATGTGGAGTCGCATAAACCTTTTTCTTAAACCATGGTAAGAAACTTTTGTTATGTTCATTAAGTATCTATTTTTCACTCATTTGTGGGTTTACAGACTTTATTTCATCAATGTGTTGCGAAATGTAAGGAATCACATTGAAAATGTTTTTTAAGACGTATAAACGAGCTTGATTAACTTCTTTTCTACTAACACTTTCAATCTTCACTCCTAAAACAACCTTACCTTCACATTTACCTTCATGTCTACCTTTAGGAACTCCCACTAATTCACAACTTAACATATGACTTGACCAAAATTCAATGGCTTTTTCTGCAATATAGCACTCTATATACCATTCTTGATATATCCCTTTAAGATCTTCATGTATCCCTTAACTAGGTACATCCACCTCAAGAAAACTGGCCCACATAATCGAATTTTCCTTACTAGATGACCTATCAAATGAACCATGATACCGAAAAATGATGCTAAAAAATACATTTCCAATTGCCACTATAGTCTGATGGCCTCATTTTCTAAATCATTTAACACTCGAGGGTCAACAAATGTCTTACAAATGACATTAAAAAAAATGCTCAAATGTGTGAGAACACCTCTAACAGAAGCAAGTAATACGATTCGAATTACTACTGTGAAAATTGTTGCATCAAGACATGACAATTATGACTCTTTAAACCAACTAACTTTAAATCTTTCATAGAAACAAGGCTATTAATATTTGAACAGTAACCTTATGAAACCTTTACACTACTTAAATACTTACAAAAAATTTGTTTCTCTTTTTAGAAAGAGTGTGATAGGCTAGTGACAGGTGAGTGTGCCTTCCAATTGATTGTTGATGTAACTCAGATCGGATGGCTATGTTAGCCAAACATTTTTTCTTTTACTTCATCTTTTGTCTTTCCTTTTACGTTTAGTAAACTCCTAATGACAATATCACATACATTTTTTTCCACGTGCATCACGTCGATACAATGTCATACATCAAGTTTACACCAATATTGATCATTTCTTCCAAACATTTTTTTTAGTGGTCTTCCTTTTATTCTTTCTGAACACAATATCAAGGTTTTTCACTTGGTTGTATACTTCTTCACCATTGTGATGTTTCGACACAACATCGTCCTCAGGACTTTCAAGGAATGAATTTTTGATGTCTTGTATATACAGTTTTCTAACCATGGTTCAGTTGAAGATAACTAGTGTTTTCTTCATAAATGGGACATGCAAAATGACCTTTAACACTATAACCACTCTAAGTTTCCATATGATGAGAAATCATTTATGGTGCAAAGCAACATTTCATGCAAAAATAAAGTTTCTTAAGAATGTGAATTGAAGATCTCCATGCCTTCTTCCTACAACATTTTCAAATCATCGATCAAAGGTTTTAGGTACACATCAATATTATTTTCAGGTTGTACCTAATATCATCATAGACAATATCACATATTTTCTCTTATTGCACAACAAAGGAAAAAGATTGTATATCATTAACAAATTTGGCCATCAACTATGCACAAAACCAATCAATCAAAATAAAAGAAAATTATTCCTAAAGTATTCAATAAACGCGCATTTGTGTTAAATGAAAGAAATATTACCTTTGGTGGTCACTAAAGCTTCGTTGGAGTTGTTCGCACTCGTGGAAGAAGGGTTCATGCAACAGAGAAAATGAACAAAATAGGTTTTGGAGCAGATTAAAAAAGCATAGGACGTCAAATCCCTTCGAGATTGACTTCATAAAGTCATTTGACATCAAATCACTTCATAGTTAATGTTTCATTTGCATGAAAAATGATTTCTCGCTAAAATTTTTATTATTTTGAACCCAATAAATGTCAAAACACTTGACCAACATATATTAAAATGAAATTAATATTAGTTCCTTTTGACAAACAAACTTCAATTTCGTCAATTTATTTACAGGATTGTCACCGATATTTTTAACATTAGTTACTTAACTATTAAATGTTAAATAATAGACATTGTACGCGTATTTCACAATTCCAATTTTTACCACTAAATTAATCTTATAGCTCCTATATTTTTATATTTGATAATATTTTATTTAAATTTTTAATAATATATTCAAAAAATAATACAAATACCACTAGTGCAGCGAGGGGATTTTACCGCGGTTATTTTTCACTATAGGTCGCGGTTTACGAACCGCGGCATATTCAGCCGCGGTAGTAAGTCAGAGACTTTAGGCCGCGGTTAAAACCACGGTATATAAGGTCCGTAATCTGCCGCGGTTGTCCAAGGAACCGCTGCCTAAATCCTTTTTTTAAAAAAAAAAAAAATTTGTCCCCTATATGCCGCGGTTCAACCGCGGCAAAAAGTGTCCACTATAGGCCGCGGTTAGTGCAAGAACCGCAGCCTATAGTCTCTTTTCAAAAAAAAAATTAAAACGAAAAAGTATATGCCGTGGTTCAGGTCACAACCGCGGCATATTCCCCTGCAGTTTTTTAAAAGTGCAGGTCTGTTTTTGTGATATCCACTACCACAAAAACAGACCTGCATATAAAAACATGTACAGAAATTCAATTTCAACATAACAAACACATGTTCAAATGTATTTCAACATCAAATAAAGTACAGAGTCTGAGAAAATACAATCTAA
>NC_028359.1:13939442-14026130 GCF_000741045.1 Vigna radiata var. radiata | reverse complement strand
TTTCAACAATTTGTGTCTAAGTTGAATGAATTTTAGTTCTTAGTATGTAATTCTTTTATTTCTAAGTTTGGGGCAACTATTTTCATAGTTTATAGGAAATGGACAATGAGCCCTTTGTCTTTTATGTAGGTAGATTGTGCAAAAGGTCATTTCCACACTCTTTTGTAAAATCCCAGCAACCATGCACAATCAAAATAGCAATTTTATATCATCATAGTCACACTATCATGCACAGCGAAAATAGCAAATGGGTAATTTTGTTCCTCACTCACACTCACACAATCACCGATCATGTATAAAATCAATTGAAATCCATTGAAAGAACATTCATCACAAGCAATCAAACATCAAACCAGGTTAGCTTCCATACCTTTTTATGGTGCGACAGAGAAAAAAGGCACGACGGAGAAGAAAGGCGCGACAGAGAGGAGCGGCCTATTCCAGCAGAGACGAAGTCCGACGTCAATGTGGAGGTGGAGGGTGCGACGGCGGAGGCACGACGGCGGAGGGCGCGACGACAAAGACGATGGCGCAGCAGCAGCAGTGGCGTTTTCGCAGAGGAGGCAGCGAGAAAACTCAGAATCGGGTGGAAGAAGATGAAACTGTTCTTTTTTTTTTAACCTTCAGAAGAGAATCTGTCGCGGTTCTACACTTAACCGCGGCATATTCTATTTTCTACCGCGGTTCTATACTTAACCGCGGTCTATTTATTTTAAAAAAGTAATACAAAATGGCAATTTTGTTATTTTTTTTAAACTATATGCCGCGGTTCAGCGCCCAACCGCGGCATATTCCCCAGATCAGGGAATAGGCTGCGGTTCTCTGGCCAACCGCGGCCTATTCTCCAACGTTCAGAAACGCTTTAACTGCCTTCCCAACTGCTTTTTGGGGTATGTCAGGAGGTGGCAGGGGGAATAGGCCGCGGTTCTCTGACCAACCGCGGCGTATTCCCCCTGCCACCTGCTGACATTCCCCATCAGTCAGCCCCTGCATTAAATTGACAGGGGAATAGGCAGCGGTTGGTCAGAGAACCGCGGCCTATTCCCCTGTCATTAAATTTTTTCTCTGACGTGGAGTCAAAGGGGTTGGTTGACAATGGTATATGCCGTGGTTAAGTTGGGAACCGCGGCATATAAGTTCAATTTATTTACAAAAGTGCCACCGCGCAGCATTATGCTGCGGTTTCTGGTGAACTGTGGCATAATGTGCGCTGTATAAACCCTTTTTTTTACTAGTGTACCAATACAAAGAGGGAATGTTACAAACTTGATTTCCACTCTTCCTTTCATAGTTTTGGATATCTCAGAACAATAGAAAATAAAAAGGATTGGGAATAATAGGAAGGGAAGAAAGATTTTTAAATGCATAAACATTTAAGATATTTTCTTTTCTTTTATTGAAACAATGTACTATTTTTTGTTCTTTCCAAATATTGGAATAATATACAATTTTAATTCAAGGTATGAAAATATGCCTTTTAATATATGGTCTGTCAAATTTTGTGTAGGAACTGAAAGTTTTTATTTTTAAAGGACGCTGCCTTTAAATCAAATATCTCTTTTTTCAACAAATAGTAAACTTTTAACATCAACTTCAAAATTAGTTGTTTAAATAACCAATATTAAAAGTTTGAAAGAATCTACTTTCAACAATCTCTTATCATTGATTCTTAAACCAATATTTTTTAACAATTGTTACAAGATGTAATAAAGTTAACATAACATAATTAAAACGAAAACCCATATTAGGATGAAATAAGGAAATGATAAATTGAAATTTCAAAATCATAAATATACTTTCAATATATGTAATTAAAACTCATAAAACGTTTGATATATTGATAATAGATAAGCAATTTGAGTTTCACAAAGAACAAAAAGTTCAATCTCTCATCAAAGGAAACTAGTATTGCCTTTGGTAGTTGGTTTGATGATTATTTTTTTATTAACTTTTGATTAAATTAAATTCAGCTTCAAAAGTCAAAAAGTCTTCGGATATAATCTTTTTTTTTTCCTCCACATTTCTTAAAGTCATGTCTCTCATTGATTTCAAATTACATCCAAGCAGGAACAAGTCATTACCAAAAGTCTAATATATATGTTCGTGTCGTTTTCCTCTTACTTTTCCTGTGAATTTAATTATAGCACGTCAGTTTTACAGCTACTTCAGTTTGAAAGTGTATAATTAATTATGAAAGTTAAGAAATTAAAAATCAATCTTGGAAATAGTTTATGGGAGGGGTGAAGAATTTAATGTATAACAAATTCCAAAAAGAAATATTTTAGTCCAAACTATTGAAGCACTTCTATATAATTATATTTAGTAACAAAAAATGATGAAAACTTCAATAAACTTTATATAATTATTTCTAAGTCAAGTATACGAGGGCTTTTTTTTTTTTAAATAGGCAAGTTTGATAGGAAAGTTTTAGGAATAGGCAAATTTTAAAAAAATTAAAAGTAAGTCGTGTAGTTCTTATACTATTTTAAACAAGAAGTTATATAACTTATATAATTTTTGTTTTTATGTTTGTTAATAGGTAATCAATTTGTAAGTCATCATATGCTCAACGACTTCCAATTATATTTTATGAAAGTTTTCTCATATAATTGAGTCATCATTTGGATAGAACACGTTATAATTGAGATATCTTATGAAGTCCGAAAAAGAACATGAAGAATGTAAAGAAGTCGGCGATATATATGTGAAGAAATCAATGAAGCATGTTAAGAACTTAATTGAATATGTGAAGAGCTTAGCAGTGATTAATTTAGTGAAATTGTTTTATAAAAAGATAATGATACTTTGACAATATTTTTTGATATTTTAATATTATTTACGTATTATTTTTTGATTGGTCCAAAAATTTATCTAAAATTATTTCATAATTAATAATAATAATAATAATAATCATAAGCACAAATATGGACCAATCACGTAATGACAAATAGATGGTGTTAAAATGTTGTTAAAGTATCAATATTTTTTATAAAATGTCACTATTTAAAAAAAAAAAAAAACATATGATGATTAATTGACATTGACCATTTAAATTTTCAAAGTGATAGTAACATGGTAATAGTTTTGAATCCCATTTTTATTGAAACAGAACCTGAACACTTATCCTCTTATAGAATCATGTGACTCATCTAATCTTATCTTAAATCTTTTGAGACCAGTTCAAGTTCCAGACCATGGATTCCCTTTCACAACCAACACTTGTAGCAGTGATAGCCATAACCATAATTCTTCTCTACAACAGATGGAGGAAGCAAAAGGGTAGTGAAAAAAGGAAGGGTACAGAACCCCCAGAACCCTCAGGTGCCCTACCATTGATTGGTCACCTGCACCTTTTAGGAGGTCGGACACCCCTGGCTAGGACCTTTGCTGCTTTGGCTGACAAATATGGACCCATCTTTCAAATCCGTCTAGGGGCATACCCTGCCCTTGTGATCTGCAACCAAGAGGCCATAAAAGAGTGCTTCACCACCCATGATAAGGTCTTGGCCTCACGCCCTAAGAGTAGCCATGGTGTGCTTCTTGGTTACAATTTTGCAGGGTTTGGATTTGCCCCTTATGGCGCGTACTGGATCAAGATCAAAAAGCTCACCATGCTTGAATTGCTCTCTGCTCGCCGCCTCGAATTCCTCAGGCATGTTTATGAGTCTGAGATTGATACTTTGGTCAATGATCTTTGGATGTATCTTGATGGCAAAACTGATGTTAGAGTCACTATAAGTGATTGGATGGAACGCTTGAGCTTCAACATCGTCACAAAGATGATTGCTGGGAAAAGGTATGTCTTTCTTTCTTTGGTATGAAGATTCTTTTATGCTATAAAGATTCTAACTTCTTCTCACATGTTTTGATTCCAATCCTTTTAAACACGAGTTATATTATTTTTCTCGTCAATTTCATAGTATGATAATTTTCTTGTAATTACATGCCACGCGAATAAGAAATAAAATATTAACATTTAAAGTTAACTTATTCAAATTGATATAGAAAATGGAAAATTCTATTTTAACATCAATTTTCTCTTAACACCACCTTTTAATAATAGAATATTATATGTAATAAATAAAAATAAATATAAAGAAAATTTTGAAATAAAATAATAATATTCATCGATGTCAATTAAAAAAGTGAACGAAATATCAACATTAAAAAAAGTCATCTATAATTTGTTGCAAGATATACATAATGTGATTATTTGAGATTCCAAGAAAAATTTAAGGTATGTAAATAGCTGTAGATTTTATTTTATTATTTAATTTTATAACATTGAAATAGCTTTAAAATCTATTTTTTAACAAGTTATTTAAAAGTTTATTCTAGAAAAAAATTGTTATTATTAAGTCTATTAGGTCAGCTGTAACATCCCAAAATTATATAACAAGTATATAGACATGGAAAGCAACAACTGTAATACTAGAAAGCAATAGGAGTGATATGATGCTAGTATATAGTTATACAGTCATTCAAAATAAAGATAAGTTAAAAGCTTTACATATATAAAGTCTTTCAAAATGGAATAAGATAAAGAAACTGAAAGTAAATCTAAGAGGTGGGAGTTACATCTCCACTGTCCAGAGCTTGCTCCAAAGGCGTGTCATCTACTGGTTCTGCTCACATCCAAAAGTAGGATGATCATCACAAGAAGGGAAGACTAGAAACATGCAAAATACACACATACATTTCAAGGGTGAGCTAGTATTTAAAATATAAACATATTCAATGCATTTTCAAGAAACAGAGCATACAAGCAACAACCAATCAAACATAAATAAATCCTAATTGACCTAGACTCGTCCGGACTAGGAATGAATATTGATCTTGGGCAGGTTGTGCACTTGTGGTGGACTCTACTGTTTTGCAAAGCCATTGCCGAGGGGTTTCACCCGACCACACACAAGGCTAGTCTGTTACTGCGGAATAGACCTCCAGTGAAAGCGTCTACCCTAGGACTTCCCACTACTCTCACCACCCGCATCGATCCTCTCTATTTGAGAATGAAAGACCGGCAGAGTATTAGGGATAACCTCCCTTGAAGGAGCCTCAATATTCATTCATACACTAAAGTGATCTCACCTAGAGATCTTAGAATAATTCTCAAAGTTCATAATCCATATCACCAATCTTGTTTCACTTCACCAACCTCATCCAATTAATCATACAATCTCATTCAGAAGTAAAATAAACATATATAACTCATACATTACATATCTTCACAGAAACATCATTTATTAATACCAATTTCTTTATCAACTATAATTACCTATACTTAAGTAATTCAAACAGTTTGGAGACCCTCACCAATGGTTCCGGAAGAGTCAAAAACCCCCAGAACGACCTAAAGAACGTCCAAAACGGATGTCCGAAACCCCACAAACTATCAAAAACAGACACGACAGCAGAAATGGCGCCCAAGCGCCCCTTTAAGGGCACCCAAGCGAGAATTATGCAGATTTTTCTGCATAATTGCGCAATTCTACCCCCTTTTTCCAATTCTAATCCTTTTGGTGAACTTCTACAACCCATAAGTCAACTTTCATGCTAAAATAAACTTACCTAAACAATTCTAATCCTTTTTAACATTATTATAAAGTGTTTATGTATTGATTTAGGTTCTACAACTTCAATTTTATCAACCTAGAGGTCTAAATTCCATTCTACAACTTGGAGTTGATTTTTAACCATTTAAACATGCCTACTAAGTCACACATGACCTACCTAAGTTACCTAAACTAACTAGGATCACCAAGAATGCCTAACTCTAAATTTGACCACCACACTTCCTTTCTAACTCTCAAACACCAATTTACCCAACTTAGGGACCCAAAATCCAATCTTACCACTTTGCACCTATCTTGACCAATTTAGTGACTCAAACAAGTCACAATACAGTGGGTGAAACTGTCCCAACAGCCCAAAAACGTGATAAACCTCATTTTCTCAAAATCACTACCTCACTTCCTCTAAAATGACCAAAAAGTAACCTAAGGCACTTAATTTCCTTTCTAGCATCACCACAACAAAATTTCTATACCACAACAGCTCCAACATACATAATTCAGCAATCTAAATCATTAAAAAACAGCATACAATCATCACCCACCAAATTGCATATTAAACACCTCCATCCATGCATTTCAAGTTAACCAAAAATCAAAATCATGTTTCCAATCCACATACCATTTCAAAAATTATCATGCATTCACATCACACAACCCAAAACAAAATAAGAACTAGCTCCCCTTACCTGGACAGTGATCACGGCTCAGACTCGAACTATTTTATGGAATTTGGCACCGTTAGAATTTTCAGAGTTTGCCTAAAGATCAAATGTTGGGAAAATTGAAAATAGATTTTAGGTCTAAATTAAACAAGAAATTTGGGAAAAACAAAATGAATCACATGCAACAATATATATTGCATGATCATGGCCCTAATGGCTATGTAGAATTGGGAATTTACTTACCAATTAGAAAGAGGAAGGATTGATCGGTTGAAATCGAAATTCTTGAAAATTGAGACACTTAATTAGCTTCTGCTCAACAAGAAATATTCAAGATTTCAGTTTGGATGAAGAAATTTATGAACAAGTGAAAGAAAACATGGAGAAGAAAGAGGGAACAAGGAGAGGAAAGTGTTGGTGTTCTTAGAAAATGAAAGAAACTTGAATTCTGAAGCTTTTGTATTTTTGAAAGAGTAGAATCCCCAACCCATTATTTGCTGCCATGTGTACTCCAACAAGGTTTATAATTTTCTAAATCTTTACATCAATAATTATTATATTGATATAAGATTACTTATAAATTTCTAATATATATATATATATATATATATATATATATATATATTAATTTAAGTGTCTTAAAAGTCCCACATTAAATATATATATATATATATATATATATATATATATATATATATATATATATATATATATATATATATATATATATATCATTAATTTTTGAATATAATATTGTAAAAGATTTATTCTAAAAGTTGTGAGTTTGAACCCAAGCCTATGTGCTTCCAATATTTGCTTTGGAGATATTTATCAAAATGCATGCTGCCAACGTTTCTTTTAATTTGCAAAGTTCTTATTTTATTAAAAAAATCAATTTCCTAAAACTTTAGGCAGATATTTTGGATTATGGACCTGATTCACTAGTTTTATAAATAAAGCATTTCATTTACTCCAAAACACATCATCGAAGACCGTTCTTCCCTTATTTTCTCTTCTCTTAGTTTTATTTTTTCTCTTTTCTTCTTTTCTTAAAATTATTCTAGGTTTATTTTATACTCTCTTTAAATATATTTGCTAGGCTTATGAGATACATAAGAGATTCAATGGATTATTTCATTAAATACAATGGATTTCTCGCTATACTAGAAAGATACAATGATGTTAACTAGATCTCTGCTTCAAATGAGACAAAATCCACTAGTGGTTATGTATTCACACTTGGGGGTGGTGTGATTACATGGAGATCAACTAGACAAAAATTTATTGCAAGATCAACAATGAAATATGAGTTTGTTGCTCTTGAGATGGCTGGTGGTTGAAAAACTTCTTATCGAACATTCCACTAAGAATGAAATCAACATCATCGGTACCAATACACTGTTATTGCCAATCGGCAATGGCTATAACTAAAAATAAGAATTACACTAGAAAGAATAGACATATACAATTGAGACACAATTTGGTGAAGTAGTTGCTAAAGAGTGGAACTATTTCCATTGACTATGTGAAGTCAGAACGGAATCTAGTAGATCCTCTAACAAAACCCTTGGGAAGAAATATGATCTTAGAAACATCGAGGGGAATGAGACTTAAGCCACTGACAAACAAACAAGTGATAGTAACCCAACATTTGTGATTGGAGATCCCATGAATAAGGTTCATATGGATAAAAACAAGTCACTTGTTAGCACTAATTTGATTTTAAATCAAATATGTCCATTACTATGGTGTGTGTGAAAGTGCTAGAGATTGCATTATTAAGAGGTTAAACTTTGTAATTAAACAAAGTTTTTAATGATCTTCATATCGCTTATGGGTTGTGTATGATTTGCAGCATACACTTGATGAAATCACCTATATGAGTGTCAAGTGGGGCCGCTTGCATGAGATATTAGCATGATCTCTAAAGCACTCATGAATATATGGCACGCGCATGGCCTAATAAGCGCATCACAACAATAACAACAAGGATTGTGGGGGTGTACTGTGATTGATAAACCTCTAACACACTCAAGTGTTTTTGGTTCATATAGTATGTTATACCAACTACACTGTGTGTTAAATTTCTTTATCTAGGATTGGTTCATATAGCTTGTTATACCAGCCTGATGCATTACATCTTATAAAACCTAGGATTTTTCTTCTTTTCTTTCTTTCAATAATTGTTTCTTATCTTTTACAATATGTGTGGGATTATTATTATTTTTTGAATATAATATTGCAAAAGATTTGTTCCAAAAGTTGTAGATGATTTTTCTGAGCTTGGACTGCAAGCCTCTTTTGCTTCCAACATTTTGCTTTGGAGATATTTCCCAAAATGCACGCTACCAACATTTCTTTTAATTTGCAACGTTCTTATTTTATTAAAAAAATCAATCTCCTAAGATATTTTTTGGCAGATAATTTAGATAATGGGCCTGGTTCACCAGTTCTATAAATAGAGCACTTCATTCACTCTTAAACACATCATCACAAATCATTCTTCTCTCATTTTCTCTTCTCTTAGTTTTATTATTTTTTTTCTCTTCTTTTCCTAAAAATATTCTGGGTTTATTTTATACTCTTTTTAAATATTCTTACTAGTTCTGAGATCGTAAAAAATTTCAGAGAAGTACCTATTGTATCCTGGGGACTTGCATAATATACCACGAATAAATATTTAAAAACAGTGAAACTACACGCTTCAGAAAATTGCGGTTTTAGTTTTTGTCAGCATTTTTACAACAATATATTAGATTTAAATTTTTTTAATAGTGATTAAATTGTAGAATATTTAAAATAGTAATAAGACACATAGTTAATTTTATTAGCTGAGGTTAAATTTCCATTAAAATATTTCTAAAACAAAAGTTAAATTAAAAACAAAAATTGGGAATTGGCATGTTGTTGAACAGGTATTTCAGTTATTTGGAAGATGTGGATGATGTAGAAGCACATGGTGTTGTGAAACTTATAAAGGAGTTCATGCATATATCTGGGGAGTTTGTTCCCTCAGATTTAATTCCAGTTCTTGGATGGTTTGGGGTGCAGGGGAAAGTCCTCAAATCCATGAAACGAATTGCAAAAGATTTGGACACCCTTGTCGGAGGTTGGCTTGAAGAACATAAGAAAATTCATTCCCTCAATAACAAATCATTGGACAAACATGATTTCATTGATGTAATGCTCTCTGCCATTGAAGATGATCCTCTCTCTCATCATAATCGTGATACTATCATCAAAGCTAATGTTGCCGTAAGCCTTTTATCTTTACTTATAGATTCTACAAATACTATTTTGAATAATATTTGTACTGAGGAAGTGAATTTGCATCTTTAGAGTCTGATGTTAGCGGGATCAGACACGACATCAACCACAATGACATGGATACTGACGATGCTGCTGAAGAATCCAGAGGTTTTGAAGCGAGCACAGGAAGAGATAGAAGATGAAGTTGGAAGAGAGAGAAAGGTGGAAGCAAGTGACATAAAAAACCTGTTTTATCTTCAAGCAATCGTGAAGGAAACTTTGAGGCTATACCCTCCAGGACCTCTGCTGGTGCCCCACGAGGCTACCCAAGACTGCTACATTCAAGGGTACCACGTACCCAAAGGCACACGTGTGTTTGCGAACGTGTGGAAGCTTCACAGAGATCCGAGTGTGTGGTCAGAGGCTGAGAAGTTTTCACCAGAGAGGTTTCTGAATGAGAATGGAGAAGTGGTTGATGAAGGTCACCAGCATTTTGAGTATTTGCCTTTTGGGTCAGGTAGAAGGGCTTGTCCTGGTTCAACTTTTGCAACACAGGTTACTCTCATCACCATTGCTCGTTTGCTTCATGCTTTTCGTTTCGATGTGCCTGTCGATGAACCTGTTGATTTGGAAGAAGGCTTGGGCATCACCTTGCCCAAGATCAACCCTTTGCAGATTCTCTTGAGCTCAAGGTTACCAAATCACTTTTATAACACACACAAATTCTAGACATATATACAATATCTGCAATATCAACCTTCATATAAACCCATAGTTGAAGTGTATATACAAAAACTCTCCATTGTAATCCTTTTAATCTTTTTAGGACATAAATTTGGCTTGCATCCATGGGAATCATAAATCATCACTTTTATCTAAGCTCATTCTGTTTTGCAATTTTCTGTCTTAGGTAATGTTTTATCTACAGATGCATTCATCCAAACCAATGGTAGCAATGTATGAAAATCATAAATCATTCATGGCATATATAACTGATTCTTAGTGACATCATCAGATGCCTAAATGTTATGATAAATATAAAACACTAGAATTAGGAAAATACTGAAAGATGAAAGTACTGATTTGAGCACCTACACAGATTCCTGAACTACATTAATAAGTGTTCCCTCGTAATAAATTAAAAGACAAACAGCTCAGGGGAGTTGCGATCAAAGAATAAATAGAAAAGGCAGAAACATAAGTGTGGTATGAATCTGTGTCTAATGTGAATGCGTTCATTACTATTCCATTAGTTAATGACCCTCATTCTAAATGTCTGCCTTCATTTCTAGACCACCCTTTTTTATCTTTAGCAAATAAGGTGGAGAATAAATGGTATAATGTTAAAATATGATAAGAAAAAGAAAAGGCTATGATAAACAAAAGAACTTATAGGTCACGAATGATAGGTTAGAATAGGATAACATAGAATCAAGGGAGTCTCTAGAGTCTCTAGAATGTGATAAGTTTAATGTGTTCAAATATATGATTTTATATGTGTTTACTTGAGTTACTTATATATGTTCTGATTATCTATTATATACTCTTAAACTTTATATAATCATAAGCTTACTGTTGTAAAAGGAGAGAAAACTTTAAATGTCGATTAGATTGAATTGTATTGTGTACACATCCTCTCTGCAAGAGTAATCATTAAAGACTTGTAAGCGATATGACTAATTGCAAATTCTAAAGAGAATTCAAACACTTAAGACTTAACTCGATGGGATTAAATGGTAGTTAGACGAGTTTGTCTAGTGGAAACGAGGAGTGGATGAAACTCAACTAGACAATGTATCGGAAAGATATTGGGAGTGTTTAGGGATACCATAAGTGGTGAAGAATACTGCACAACCAGAAGGGGTGAAACTCGGTTCTAGTTAGCGTAATGGGGGTTACTAGGATTGACTAGGTGAGACCATGAGTGGTGTGAATACTCAGTTGTAATCTTGTTGAAAATTATAGTGGAACCCTCTAAGAGGTCTTAGAGGAGAACTCGATGTAGCTCGGTAGAGTGAACTAGTATAAAATAACTATGTGTTTATTACTTTAGTCTTGCTAAATGTTTTCCTTACAAACTCTGCAGTAGTTGTTTATTATATCAATTGTTTATAAGAGCTCTTGTCACTAAAGACTATTTTTCATTAAGAGTTATCTTTCTCAAAACACTGCAGTGGATTCAACTATATGATTGAAAAATATTTATTTGAGAACTTACAGTTTGAGCAAAAATTTCCAAGTCCAGTGTTTAACAACTTATATAAATCATTTAGTCCTTGACAAGATTGTTAAACTACTCTTTTGGAGAAAATTTTTCCTATAACACTATTCAAACCTCTTTTATAGTGTTTTCTAGGTATTTCATATATATGCTCCAACTTGTTGCAAATGTAGCACATCCTTCCTTCCCTCTTAACATCCGAGAGCTTGGGACAGTTTCGCCTTATATGATCTCCACCACACTCAATGCACTTCAGAGTCCCCTGTCTGAACTGTTGTGGGGCCACTCGTACAACTTCTTTTTATGCTTTCCTCCTGAGGAGTTTCCTCTCTAAGTCCTTATCACTTGCCATGCCTCCTTCATCTATTCTGCCACCTTGGACTGCTCCATTATCTCTAGGAACTCTCTGATCTTAAAGTGGACAATCACTTTCAATAGGTTGTGATACAAGCCCCTCTCAAACTTTCTACACTTCCATTCCTTGCTTACGTTCTGAGTGTAGAATTGAGTCAGATACTCGAACTGCTCCTTGTAAGACTGCATAGACTTGCTCCCTTGCTGCTAGGTTAAGAATTATTCTTCCTACTCAAAATTGACATTAATGAGAAAGTATCTTTCCAAGAATCTTGCTATGAAGTTCTCTTAGTTGATTGCTTCCCCTCGAGCATCCATCTCATGTCTCATACCTCGTCACCAGTACTCAATTCCCTAAGCTAGCATGCAAGTAGCAAATACTAGCTTCTGCCACTTAGAACATTCAATCACTTGGAAAATATGCTAATTGCTACAAATCTAGTCGTTGACCTCGTCTGGTGTAGCCTTCCTATTAAACTTGGTAGGATTGTAGCACAATTAGTCATTCATACCACCCGATGCCTGGGTGTGGGTTTGGCATGTTGCCCTTATAGAACTTGCATCATCAGTTGAATGGCTTACACTAGCTCTTTCGTAGTGTTGATAGGAGTTTTTGCCCTTCACGACATCTTTATTGTTTATAAATTAAGAAGATAACACAACTAATCACACAATATATCATAATCACATAACAAAGCTAGTGAAGCTCACTCCCTAAAAGTCTTCGAAAACCAGACTCTAATACCAAAATGTAACACCCTTAGTAGGATGCCATTAGTAATAAAATAATAATCCTCATTTTAAGTATAACAGAAAATTATATAAAACAGTTATTATCGTTTAAACAAAATTCTTTATAAATTTGTAGACAAAACACGAAAGCAAAACCACAATTTAACTGAGTTTCAAGTAACACAAAGTAAACCGAAACATGTCCTTTACAAAATAATAAAGCCGAGTATGAATGAATAATAAAATAGAAATCCCAAAAAGTATTTCCCACGTCTTTTGTCGATCTACTCCGATGTAGTTATATCTATTGCAACATCTACTCTCGTACAAGTACGATCATCGTAGGTGGAAACCACAACCACAACATGCAAGGGTGAGCAACCAAAATAATCATAATAAAACATGCAATAAGGTATAAGATCAATAATCATAGTCTAGTGCATACCATCATATCATCATTTGTGTTATCCTTTGTCACAACTTCAGACCTATCTCCCTAACTCCTCAACGACTAATGAGTAAAAACATTGATACTACGCATATCGGGACATTATACTCAGCACAAGCCGAAATCATTGGATGAGACATCTAACCCTTTCGATCCCATCGTAAGAGGAAGGGTGACACTCGAATCTCTGCCTCTACTCGAGACTTAACATTCCTCTCATATTACAATACGAAGAGCTCCAACCGCCGACAAGAGTACAGTGAAATAACAAGGCCCATGCTCACATCAATCACTAACTTGGACCATTCTACCTTCTAAGCACGAATTTTAGCTTAAAACAACATGAACCAAGGTAAAAATTGCTCTTTAACATACCAAATCAATAGTTATGAAAGATCCCTTAAGTCAAAACACACAGATTCAACACCAAGTAGTTATAAATTAATCTATATATATCATAAAATCAATAAATTCACGTCTTAACCTTAATTCATCACATACACATCAAATTTGCTCAAACATATAAACTAAAATTCAAAGATTAATAGTTATAGGTTCGTAAATACAAAAGTTTCCCTTACCTCAAGGAAGAGCCCTAGCTTACAAAGACCCCACAAAAAACACAAATCCTTAACTACACATAGAAGACCTAAATTAATGATCTTATTGTACTCTTATGACCACAAAAAAAGTAAAGAATCACCAAAAATTACTTAAGGATGCATGCAACCCCCTCATAGGGACATGCAAGCAAACCAAAAATTGGATCAAGAAAAAATAAAAAAGAAAACTTACTTTATTAACAATTTTAATTGAACAATCTTATATAGTGTCGTCAAAATAGGTTGAAACTCGTGAGTCAACCCGGCTCACCACGGGTTTGAGTCAGGTTGGGTTGAAAAAGAAAATGCGAAAATTTTGATGCGAGCCAATTTTGACCCGGCTCACTAAAAACCCAGTTTACACGGGTTGAACCCGTGGTGGATCGGGTTGTCTCACAAATCCACCTATTTTTTTAATTAAATTAATTAATTAAATTAATTATTCAAATCCTATTTTTTTATTGAAATCGAATTAAGTAAATTAATTATTTAAAACGCACATCCTTCATAACCAAGATCTTTGTCTTCTCACTAAATATTTCACAATCAAAGATAGGTTGTATTTTAGGAAGTTAATTTTGATTTACTCTTAATGTTTGAGATATGATGGAAAATTATATACAATATTTTTACAATAACACGAAAAAGTCATATAAATCATCCTATATATACAATATTTAAACATATACAATATTTTTACAATACTTTTAATAATTAATAACACGAGAAAATATATACAATATGTTTTTACAATATTTAAACATCCTATATATACAATATTTTTACAATATTTAAATATATACAATATTTTTACAATACTTTTAATAATTAATAACACGAAAAAATATATACAATATTTTTACAATCACTTAACCACTTCATCAAACACTTTTCATTGTTTAATATACACAATCATAACAATATAAAATCATATAAAATATCATATATATATATATATATATATATATATATATATAACATCCTTTATGTAATTAAGATTTTTCAGTTTTTTTATATTAATTATTTCAAAATAAACACATGTTACTTATGATAACTAAGATTCTTTAATTTTTTTTATATTAATAAATACAAAATAAATACATGCTACTTAATAATTTAGATTCTTTAGTTTTTTAGTTTCTTTTATATCACTTGATCCAATTATTACTGTTTTAATTTGATTGATCAAAGTAACATGTTATAAGAATTTCATAAGAGAGTGAAAAAAAGTTAAGTGAGTCAATGAGCCAACCCGTTTAACCCACCAACCCGTGGTGGGTCGGGTCAGGTTTGAATTTTTTCGGCTCGCTAATAAATGTGCCGGATTGGGTTGGCATATTAAGTGATCAACTCGTGGTGGATCGGGTTGGGTCGGGTCAGGTTACTCATTTTAACAGCTCTAATCTTATAGCTCTCTACATTATAACTCGTATGATGTGTTCGAATCTTCAAAGAGATGAAAATGATTTAATAATCTTAGAGAGAGAGAAAATGAGTTTTAGAGAATAAATGACAAAGGTTTTTATAAAATGAAACTCATTTAAATAAATTTTATTTATAATTTTGACTTTTTAATAATAAAATATATGAGTATTATTTATAAAGCATTTTTCTACTCTTAATAAATTTTCTAAGATTTTTCATATTAATTTAAAATTAATTAAATTCTTTAAATATGATTAATTTATTAACTTAATTAATTGTTAGAAAAATTATTAATTGTAAAATTTGGAAATATAATTAATGATGTAAGTTAATGTTATGAATGTGAATTTAATATTGAAATTAATATTGTGCTAATATATTATTGATATTTAAAAATTATTAAAAACTATATTTATTATGAAAATAAATTTAATTTTCTCATTATATATTTTATTAGTTTAATTAAGTTTTATATTCTTCGTATATTTGAATATTTTAAATTAAATCTCTAACACAGTTTTTTTATTTGAAGTAATAAAAGTTATTTATCGTCATAGATTTTCATTTTTTTTTTATAAATTATCACTAGGTAAAAAGAAAATTAAGGAGTCAAATAACAACAACATCATTCTATTAAAAATATAGCAAGGACTTAGTTGAAATATATAAATTTTTAAGTTTTCAATAAAAAAATTAATAAAAATTCAATTAAACGTATCTAAATTTACAAGAATGTAAGAAACTTAGTAGCTGAAAAAAATTATTATAGTTATTGGAGTTGACAATTGTGTTTTGGATGATGATGACCTGTTGTTAATACTGTGAAGTGGAGGTGCAAGGTAGTTGACAATAATAGTCAGAGTTTCTCATGTGTTAGGAGATTGAAGATAATGATGTTACACTATGTATATTTTGTCGAACATATCATAAAAGAAAAAATAAACTATTACTCGTTCAAACACTGTTAATGTATATAATTTATTATTAATAATTTAGATGACATCATAAAAATATCAAATTAAATATAAATTATTAAAATTAGGACAACAAATAAGTCATATTGAAAAAAACTGACATAACAGAAAAATATTTGAGTATAGTTATTACTAATTAAAATAATTACTTGAAATTTATTGTAATATTTTCAGATTTATGTGTGTACAGTTAATTAATGTGATATATTGAATTTAAATAATTTAAATAAATATAATTAATTGTCAGGATAACAAGAGGAAAAAAACGACATTAAATAGGTAATGAAGAACAATGAAAAACAACGTTAAAAGAAAAAAGAATTAAATAATCAATTAGTACTTAAAATATACGTTTTCTTTCTTATGCTTATAGTAAATGGGTCATCTAAATCACCAATCATCTCTTGTAAATAAATAGTTCAATCTTATCAGACTTAGAATGATTGTTGAGCTATGACGGGTCGTGCACTCGTGGTGGCTTTTGTTGTTTTGCAAAGTCATTGTCAATGGGTTTCACCCTACCACACTCACGAGGTTAGTCTGTTTCGGGCCTTGAAGCATATTGGAAGCCTCCAAGACTAAGACCTCCTGCTACTCCTCACGACATGGATCAATCCTGTCTATGTGAGAATGAAAAACCATTGGAGTTTTAAAATAACCCCAAAGACTGAGATATATATATATTCATTTTTTGAATGAATATATATAACTCCAAAAGTCTTGTGTCAAATCAATATTAAATCATTTGGGCAACATCCAAATTGATTTTAATATAAACTGAAATTCTACAAATCCTCATAACAATCATAAGAGGTTCATATCATTCTAAATTTCCTAATATTTATTTCAAATCATTAATTTAAATTTATTTCTTAAATTTAAAAATCTTAATATAAGTAATTTATTTAGGTTGATAATATTTATTACAAACTCTATATAAATAAGTAAACAAATTAATTATATTTTAAAAATTAACATTTAAATTAATTTTAAAATTTTATAATATTATTGTAACATCCCAAAATATAACTATAAAACCATATTAGAGTAGTCACATGGTTAATAAGATAGAACATTTATAAACTTTAAATAAAGTATTAACCTTACAGTCATCCAAAATAACTATAAAATTTAAAACTTTATTTACAAGACTAACCAAAACTATATACAAAATTACTTCGTCCAATGCTTGTTCCAGAGATACCTCGCCTCCCTCTGCTCACACCCACATGATGATCATTGTAAAGAAAAGAACATCAACACATACAAAACACAAACAACAAACAACAGGATAAGCTAGTTTAAATAAATAAAAAAAACATATTATTTACTAACTACATATCATACAATCATAATTAGACATTCATAAGTTAAACACTTTATGCATGACACAACACTGACTTTGACCGTCCAGACTTAGAATGATTGTTGAGCTATGACGGGTCGTGCACTCGTGGTGGCTTTTGTTGCTTTGCAAAGTCATTGCCAATGGGTTTCACCCTACCACACTCACGAGGTTAGTCTGTTTCGGGCCTTGAAGCATATTGGAAGCCTCCAAGACTAAGATCTCCTACTACTCCTCACGACATGGATCAATCCTGTCTATGTGAGAATGAAAAACCATTGGAGTTTTAAAATAACCCCAAAGACTGAGTTGTTGTATTCATTCTAAAATACACTTGAATCTCACCAAGAGATTCTACTTTGGAACTTTACTTTCACCACTTTGAAACCATACTTTCACTTTGAAATATAACTCGTGACATAACCAATCACCTACATAATACACATTCATACATGCTTCATAATGAATACCAAAACTTCATTTAAATCAAACTAGAACAAGGAATTAAAGAGTAAACTAAAACCTGAACCATTCGCTGAGCGAATAAAACTAACAGTGCTCCGAGACCTCAACCATTCTCTGAGCGAATCCACTCGCTGAGCGAAAGCCCTCAGACAGATGACTTACCTCTACCACCATTCGCTCAGTGAGTCTGCATAATCTGCAAAACCAAAATATGCAGAATTACGTTACCTACACCAAGTTTACCAATTCCAACTATTTTTCCCAACTTCTAACCCTCCTAGATTGTATTATATAATTCATTATACTCATCCAAGGTTGTTTAAACACTTCTAACCTAAATTTAAACAAGGAAACTCAACTTAGAGACCCGAATTGAATTCTACCACTTTTGGCACAATTCCAAGCAACTTAGGAACTCTAGTAAGTCCCAATTGACTTACCAAGACTGTCCAAACTGACCATTTACTCACAGAACCCCAAACTCAAGTTTTCACTACCTCACTTCCTCTAAACGTAGTTCTAACACAAGTAGAACTCTATCTCATTACCACCACCACCCTACTAACTCAATTCTTTAACATCATTATGCATTAAACAAGTCCATACCAGTTCAAACACAGTCCCAACTTCCCTAATTTTGTTCCACGCCCCATTTTCCCCATTTCCCTACCTCAAACCTTCATTTGGACTAAACAACCACTAACAAGTAGTTCTATTCTACCATAACAGTCAAATTTTGCATAATTCAGTTCAATCAAATCAACTGCAACATCATGAACACATACATAACAAATTTTCATACATAATCAACAACCATAAATCTTCTAAGCATACGTTTCATCCAATTACTACTATCAAATTCACATTTTTTTCCAATTTAAACAGTTAATCATAATAATTATCAAACTCCTACAGCATACATCTATTTTAAAATATTTAATTAGCTCTTCTTACCTTAAATCAAAAACACAACTCAAGGATACCCGACAATTTGCTTGTACCACAAAAAAAATCTAAAAATGTCTACAATTCACCAGTTGGTGATAGAAAAGAATTTTTAGAACCTAATTTGAGTTAGAAATTGAAGGAAAGGAACTCTTGATCCATGCAAATAGAATCATTTCGCAGGATCAAGAACCCTAGACGCTAGAGAAAAGGGTTAACCGCTTACCGGCACACGATTCGCCTAATTGATCAATCAGATTGTAGTCTTTGATATAGTGATCGTCTGGGTACCTCATGATAGTCAAACAAAAAATAATATTTTAGAGAGATAGAAAGTATTTAAATGATAAGACGATCTTTAGAAATTTCTATTTATATTATACGATTATTTTAAAATAAAATACTTGATCTTATTATTTTAATACACATATTTACTCTAATAGTATATTTTCTATGTTCTTACAATTATCCTATTATTATATTAAAAACTTTATAAATCATCCTACTATTTAAAACTTAAAATAAGGAAATAAAGTCTATATCACTTAAGAATGAAATCAAACACAATTTAATATTTTTTTTCTATTTTCTAAATATATTTAAAGATAAAATCATAATAAAATTTTAGTTTCCAAAGATATATAATATTTAACCCATTCACGAATTTAAAATCAAAACAAAATGATTTTTTAGTTTTAAAATTGAGTTCCAATTACTAACTTTGACCGCCAAATTGAAAAGTGCTATATAAGTAAATAATGAGAGAATCATGCTAATTGGAGAACACTTATTCTGAGAAGAAAAAAAAAATATATTAAATGTTCCTCTTATTTTCAAGGGCAAAATTTAAAAATATTCTTTATTTGTCTAATTTAAGATAACTTTGATTTTTTTCGTACCTTTTCATTTTCAAGATTAAGAAAATATATATACAGAGAAAGAAATAATGAAATAATAAATAGAGGAGTTAATACCAAACTGCAAAATAGAAAGATGACGTGATAATTTTATTGCCTGAAAAAACGTTAAATTGACGTTTTTCACAGTGCATCAGTGTCGTAAAGAAAAAAAAATAATTAAAAAAAAAACTAATTAAATATTATGAGATGTTTCTACCAATAGTATACGAAAACAGTCTGAAAAATACACGTGTCAATCTTTTATTTCTTGTTCTACAAATAGAAAATGTAATAAATAATGTTTATTCCTTTTTTATATAATAATAAATAATAATAACAAAATAACATATCTTTTACCCAAACATTTCCTTAACTGAAATGGTCCCAATTCAATACAAGAAAACTCATTGCCACTACCATTTTCTGCATGCTCTCTCGGTGGCTCTTCAAAACCTCTCTTCTCTTTACTCTCTCTGTCTCTGTTCGATCCTCTGTTTTCTCTACTGTCTAAATTTCTTTGCAATTTTTTGTGGACAAAATAGCAAATCCTAATTTTGATTAGAGAAAATTTGGGTATTCTGAGATGGGAACAAAGAGGGGCAGTTCGAGGATGAGTGTTTTGTTTGAAAGGTTGAGGAAGCTGCCAATGAAGGTGAAGATCTTTTGTGGGGCGTTGCTTGCTCTCTGTGCTTTGGTGGCCTTGAAGTTCACCTTCACAACCAATTACTATTACTTCATAGCCTCTGAAGCAGTCCATGTTATTGGAATCATTGCTCTCATATACAAGCTTTTTGCCCTCAAGACATGCTCTGGTACTTTTTCTTTCCCTCATTCATTCATAAATTATCGTTCTGGTTGATTGCAGTTGTTAGCAACAGAAATCATAACCACCTCTTTCAATTAAAAAAATTCTGGGTTTGATTTTGTTTTCTTCAATTTCTGGATTTGATTGTGTTTTTGAATGTGTTTATGATCTGTGTTATGAAAAAAAATGGTATGTTCTTTATAAAAAATTACAGGCTATC
This sequence comes from Vigna radiata var. radiata, assembly GCF_000741045.1. Classification (NCBI taxonomy): domain Eukaryota; kingdom Viridiplantae; phylum Streptophyta; class Magnoliopsida; order Fabales; family Fabaceae; genus Vigna; species Vigna radiata. The sequence continues at coordinate 14,005,208 of NC_028359.1, read as the reverse complement.
TGGAATTTGATCTGATTTGATTCACATATCCCATTGCAGTTTTGGGTTTTTCTTCTTGGAATTTTAGAAAACAAAAACTATAGGTTTTATATTTTTGGTAATTTTAATTTATCTTTTTTAATTATTTATTTAATTTATTGAGTCATTTAATTATAATTTTTTTAATAAAAAAGATTAATTTTTTTTTATAATTTAAATATAAACAAATTGCACTTGTTTAAAAACAGAAAATTTAAATAATTTTTTCAAGAAGAAAAATAATAAATATTCTTTTATAAAATTAAAATTAAATTTTAATAAAATAAAATTAGGTAGGTGGATTAATAAGTTAATTCTACCTATCACGAGTTTAATCTGAATAAATCGAATTTAAAATTAAAATGGAATTTCATTTATATAAAATAAAATATAACTTTTTTAAATTCAATTCGATGGAAATCCATAATGAACTAAATTGGTTAGCAAGGTTGTGACCTATTTTCACAGTTCTACTGTAATCATAATGATTATCATTTTTTACTAGTTAATGACAGAATATTTTAACTAAAAAATGTATTAATTTAAAAAAAGTCAATTGAAAATACGTAGTGATTTATTGAAAAAGTTATATAATATGTGGGATTTTGCATTTTTTTAAATAAATTTTAATTAATAAAATTATGATATTTTTACAACATTAAAATAATATTTAGACAGGGGAAGTCACATGTTAGTCATAGATTGTTTAGTTTTAGAAGAAAAAGAAGTGTTGAAAAGTAAAAACTGTGTTTAATGCCATTAATTAGATGATTTCAGAAAAAGTTGTGGTCAAAGTAACGTAAATTAACTTCAATTATATTTTTGTAACGTGTAAACTTTGGTTTAAAGATTTTTAAATAATAATCCAAATACACTCTTAAACTTAAATTAGTGCGAATATGATATATTAAACTTAAATTAGTGCGAACGTAATATACTAAATACTAAAAGTCATTGGAAGAATTAAACAAAGCTTAAAGAGTTTATATTATTAACTCGTTCATTTTGATCATTTATCTATTGTGTTTAGTTTAAGAAAATAATTGTTTCATGGTATATATAAAATAGTAAAAGTGTTTCTAATAGAAAACAAATTTTCAAATGGTTGATCTATATAGAGAATATAATAGGGTAGAATAAAAACATGATATTGTTAAAATAAAGTAAACTATAATCTTATCACAGGTAAAATAATAAATTAAATAATAATTGTAATATATAATAATTCTTAGATTGACTACAGGTCCACAGTCTACACCTAACTAACCTAACTTTATATGAAATTATGAATTCGATTGGCTCACACAAAGTCAAATTGAATGAATTTTCTTAATAAATAAAGCTTAGGTGGTTCATTTAGCTTAACCTAATCACCTAACTGTATCCCAGTCTAATAATTTCATAGGCTTAATCTTTTTAAGTCTCAAGAAGAATATTAGAATTTATATGTAATACTTTTAAGTTAAAAAATATTAATATTTTAATTTAAGCCCAACTAATCCAAAATGTAGTTTGATTCCAACCAAACAAAGATGTTTGTTTGATTCCATCCAAACAAAGGTGTTTCACCTGCATCTCTAACTTTTTAAAAGATTTCATTTTTAATTTTAATAAATATTTTTTTACTTTTTTTAAATCAGTGTGTACTTCTTTAATAGATTTTCAAAATCTAATTTATAAATTTTTTAAATTTCAAATTTAAATTTAAAATTTAATAATAATCTATTTTAATTTAAAATTTTAGTATTATTTAATATTAAATTTTGAAATAAAAAACAAAATTTTGAAAAAGAAATGTTTATCACATATCGCACTCAGTTAACATATGTCAATGGATTTGGATATCCTATTAACAATTTTTTTAATTTTTTTTATTATTTATGTTTTAATAATTATTTAATTTAATTTAACATTTTAATATAATTTAATATAATCAAATATATTAATTCAAGTTTTAAATTATTATTTTCTATTTTATTATTTTACTTTTTTATTATAATTATTGTTACTTTTATTTTAATTATTTTTTTATTTTTATTTTTTAATATAATTATTTTAATAATTATTAAGATAAAAATGTATATTAAATAACATTAAAATTTTAAATTAAATTAGATTATTATTAAATTTAAAGATGAAATTAAAAAAATTTATGAATTGGAATTCATACGTAGATTTTTAATAAAAAAGGGAAATAATAAAAAAAAAATATTTATTAAGATTAAAAATAGAATTATTTTTAAAAAGTTTTAAAAAAAGTTAGAAATATAGAATGGGATGTTGGAGGTGAAGAGTGAAGCAACCTATGGTGGACAACCTTACTTTTCCCAGTCATATCCTTATTTTGAAGGCTATTGTTTACTGCACATCACAATTACTAACTGCATCCCTAAAATATTAGGAAAAGATTCAATAATCCTTTAAAACTATACCACACCACACCATACTACCAATTTCATCATTGTTATCACTGTCACCTGCTCCTGCATAAGAAGAGAAAGTTGCAGAGGTAGAAGAAGAGAGAAATGTAGAAGAAAACTCGTTTTGTAAAGCTTTATAGAACATATTTCATTTAAGGTATTTTGGAAAACTCTCTTTCGAAAGATATTTTGTGTTTTGAAAAGTTTGTTTTGGAAATTTTATTTCAAAAATTTTATTCTGAAACGAATTTCATGTATTTTGGAAATCATATTCTGAAATTTTGTTCTAGAATGTTCTAGAAATGTCGTTTCGGAATGACTTGTTCCAGAAAATAGGAAATCATTTTACCGGAAGGTAAAATAGTCATTTTGAAAACTTGACGAGTGGGAAGAAATTGTGGAGTTGCAGGAAGTAAAAGCCTATTCTGAATTTTCTTTCATGTCCAAGTTTTGGTACTTTCTAATGTAATGAGAATTTGATATGTTTTATTATATGGTTATATAATTTCTGATAGAGTTATTAATATAACAAGTTTCTGTTTCCATTTTCAGGGTTATCCCTCAAGACTCAAGAGCTCACAGCTTTATTTCTAGCAGCAAGATTATGTTGTAGCACTTTGACAGAGGCTAACATACACACAGTGCTAGATCTGATATCTCTTTTTTCAACATTAGTGGTCATATGGATGATAAGATTCAAGTTGAAGTCATCCTATATCAAGGATCTTGACAATATGAAACTCTACTTTGTGGTAATTTTGTCTCAATGTGATAATGTGATTTGAATAATGCTTTTCATTTGGCAATGAATGTGCATAGACGACAATAAATGTAACAAGAACATGTGTTACACTGTGTCCTAGGTTGTCCCTTCTGCAATCGTTGCAGTACTAATCCACCCTTTAACACACCATTGGCGTGTGATTCGAATAGTTTGGGCATTCAGTTTGTATTTGGAAGCTGTCTCTGTTCTTCCTCAGCTTCGTTTTATGCAGAATGCGAAGGTTGGTTCTCTGTACTTTGTTCTACTATTGATATGAATTTAGTGTAGGATAATAATACGTAGACAATATTTTTTTTTGACAACATTTGAACTTCATCTATTTGTCATTCTGTGATTGGTTTATGGTGTTGTTTATGATTATTATTATTGATTGTGGAATATATGTTGTAATTGTGGTATGTTTTGTAGATGGTTGAAACATTTACAGGGTACTATGTATTTGCTCTTGGTGTTTCTAGATTCATGGCTCTGGCTTATTGGATAATTCAGGTGAGATCAGTGTTCACTTGGTTTAATCTCCTTCATCTGTTTTTGGACTTTTTCAATTTTATCTTATTCAAATAATATTATTATAAAATAATGTCGATCATGCATCACTTCAATTCAAATTAAAAATAAAAATAGTACAAGATTGAGTATAACATTTGTTGTGTTTAACTCACATGATTTCTAACAAAAGGTTGTGTAAAACTAGCACAATTTTACTTTAAAAGGTAGTGTAATTGGTATGCAATATTTTCTAGATCTACGAGACCGGAGGAACATATCTATTTTTGGCTGGAAGTGGCTATTTTTGGTTTTTGGCAGCTTTTCTGGCTGAGATGGTTCAATCCTTCATCTTGGCTGACTTTTGTTACTATTACATGAAAAGGTACTTCAATTTCTTTCCTCTTCTTCAAGTCTCTCTAAGGACATTTCTTTCTCTAAAATTTCCAAATTAATATTTGATTTGTAGTATTGCTGCATTTCTTTACTCTCTTTATCTTATTGTCTTCGTACAATATGTTTTTTATTTGAAGAAAACATAAGTTAGAGAGCAATAAAATAGGATATTTATAATGATTATTGAAATGATTCTTTGACATATCTAAATTTTTACTTATTTTTTATTTTTTTCTTTCTTGAAAAACTATAAAATTTTATATTTTTTGAACCATTTTACCTTTATATCATGTGTGAAATGAATGTAAAAGTGCGTCATAGTATTATTACTCTAATGATTATTTTATATGTATTGATACAAGATATTTTTTATTTGAAGAAAAAATAGGTTAGACTGCAATATTTATCATGATTATTCTTTATATAAATGTCACTCTTTAGTATTATAGTCACTTTTTTCATCACTTTCATGTTGTATTATTATCATTATAAGTACATTCATGTCATCTTTACACTTTATTATTATCATTATTATCATCTTCTCACTTTTATCATCTCAGTTATAATAATTATCACCACTATAAATATCTTTTAATTTTCATTGTCATGTTATAATGTTGATATCATAACAACTGTTACTGCTTTCATTATTGTTATATTTATTTTCATTATTATTATTATTATTATTCTGTTATGTCTATTGAATAGTAGTCATTATATTATCATCATCATTGTTTTCACTATTGAATAATATTTAGAAAGCGATAGATATTTAAATTATGTATTTTAAAATATAAACAAATTCTTTTACCATATGTCATTACTTATATGTTTGTGTTTTTTCTTTTCTTTTTCAGCTTCATGCAAGGACAACTTTTGAGGAAAATGCCTGTTTAAGGATCTTGGAACCTATTCTATCAAAAAGGAAAATCATGCCTAATTGATGGAATGAGTTTTTATTTGTTGTAATTTTTTTTTGAGCTGAGACTAGGTTGTCCCGTGTATGTTTAGTTGGAATCACTTTTTGTATATGAACATCCTTTTGGTGTTAACCTAATTTTCATATTACTTCCCGCAACTCTAATTTTTTTTTTCTGAAATTTTTATGAACTATGATGTTTTAATAAATTTTTGACAACAAATTATGTATTATTATTTTATTGATTATTATTATTTTATTGATTTATATATTTGAAACGGATCAATTATAAACTATCATATAAATGATTGCAAAAAATTGTCAAAAAAATTTTGTTAACATTTTTCAATTTTTATTTCATAAAACTTGTGAAAAATTTTCTGAACTTTACGATAGAGTAAAATGATCATTTTGAAAATTTGAGAAGGGGTCTACAAAAAATTGTGATGATGCAGCTCTTAACTTTGTTGTTATTTTCATTACTAAACTTTGGATATTACAAGATTTCAAAGCCTACCTAGGAGATTCTTTTAGTCTCTAAACAAGTTACCATCACTGGTATTATATAACAATTTTATTGAAAATAAAAAATAACAATAAAAAATATGAAAGAACATATTAAATCTATGATAAAATTACATCATATAATACTCAAATAAAACCTACTTTTAATAATCTCATTATTTCCTTCGTGAAAATTATTTTATAGTTTGACGTAATAGAATTTTTTTAAAAAAGTTAAGATGTTTGGAACATATTTTATAAAATAAATTATAAAGTAAAGTTGAAATAAAAATTAATTCTTAAAAATATAAATTAGTTTATTATAATAATTTTAAATTAAAATACAAAAATTATTGTAAAATTTCATTAAATGGGAAACATTAAAATAAATTAATTGTAAGAAAATAAATGTAAAATAATTAATTTCATTTTATATATTATTTTAATATGTAAATTTTGAGTCTTATCTTATTATTATAAGAGCATAACTATTAATAAAATGTTAACAATAATCAAATTATATTAACATATATTTTTATAATAATTATATACGTATACATAAATAAAGTATTATGTTGATCGTATTTTTAATATAATTAATTACATGATAAATATTTTATTATATTTATGTATATATTAAAAAATACGTTATCTTTTTCTCCCAAATTTTTCTCGATTATACATAAATTATGACGTATAAGGAATTTTGTTTTCATGTATATATTTTTTTTTCCAAATTTTTCTGTTTTTTCTTGTCGGACATTTATTTACGTTTTTCCATACCTTAAAACAAACAAATTGTCGGCCCTTAAATGTGCTAGTAATTAAATTCATTTTTTTATTTAATTTCGAGGAGTTAAAGATTTTATATTAAAAATAAAAAATATATCACAATGTATTGTAATATTTTAGGAATACCAAAAGTGATAAATAATATTATGTAATAAGTCAAACTCAATTAGTTAAAAATGGTTACTCAATTTAGAAGTGCTTAGGAAGGAGAAACTATATGCCAATTAGATATTTTTTTTTTTTACAAATGAAGTTGTTTTCTTAAGTTTGTAGTTAACTCTAAAGAAGTACAAGTTGATGAAGAAAAAGTAAAGGCCATTAGAGATTGACTCACTCCTAAGAATTTAAGTGAGGTGAGAAGTTTTTATGGTTGGGTTAATTTCTATAGAAGGTTTGTCAAGGATTTTAGTACCATAGCATCTCCATTAAAAGAAATTGTTAAGAAAGATGTGGGGTTTAAGTGAGGAAAGGAGCAATAAGAGGTTTTTGATATTCTTAAACACAAACTCACACATGTACCTAGCTTAACTTTACCAAATTTTGAAAATCTTTTGAGATAGAGTGTGACGCTTCAAATGTTGGCATATAAGGTGTTCTCTTGCAAGAAGGACACCCTATTACTTATTTTAGTGAAAAGTAGAAAGAGGCAGTGGGAAACTATTCCTCTTATGACAAGGAACGATATGTCCTAGTGAGAGCCTTTCACACTTGGCAACATTATTTGCTTCCTAATGAATTTGTAATTCATTGTGATCATGAATTCCTTAAATACATTAAAATTCAAGGCAAGCTCAATAAGAGACATGCCAAATAGATAAAATTTATTGAACAACTTCCTTATGTTATTAAGCATAAATAAGGCAAGGAAAATGTCGTAGTTGATGCCTTATCTAAGAGAAATGTCTTATTGTCCATGGTTGAAACTAAAGTGTTAGGTTTCAAAATTTCTAAGAAATTGTATGCTGATGATCATGATTTTGGAAAAAATTATAAATATTGGGAAAATGAAGCTTTTAATGTTTGGGAACTAATTTGTGTGTGCCTAAAGGTTCAATGAGAGAATTATTTGTCAAAGAAGCTTATGAAGGGGGATTAATGGGACATTTTGGGATTCAAAAGACATTGGATATATTACATGATCATTTCTTTTGGCCTTATATGAAACATTATTTGTTTTCCTTTTGTAATAGATGCATTGCTTGTAAATGTGCTAAATCTAAATCCATGCATCATGGAATATTTATGGTATTACCTATTCTTTGCTCTCTTAGACCAATATTTCTATGGATTTTGTTTTGGGACTTCCACAATCCAAAAGAGAAAAATATTATGTTTTTGTTATGGTAGAAAGGTTCTCAAATATGCTCATTTCCTTCTTTTCCATAAGAGTGATGACGTCGACCATGTGTCTAATTTATTTTTCAAGGAAGTGGTGAGGCTACATGGTATTCCAAGGAGTATTGTGGCGGATAAAGATGTAAATTTTATTAGCCATTTTTGAAAGGTATTGTGAGGTAAGTTAGGTATAAAACTTCTCTTCTCTACAACGTGGGGGTAAGTTAGGTACAAATCAAAGTGATAAATTAAACTCTTTCTCAACTCCTTAGATGCTTTGTAAATAAAATTTTGAGAACTTAGGAGGCATGGATACCTTGTGTGGAATTTTCTTATAATAGGGTAGTTCATTCTACTACTTATATGTCTTCATCTGAGGTAATTTATGGTTTTAACCCTCTAACTGCCTTATATTTGTTACCTTTGCCTAATATTGATTCTATGACTAACATAGATGGTATTGCCAAAGCTACTTTTGTTAGGAACTTGCACAAGGAAGTGAAGGCACATATTGAAAAATAAAGATGGAGAAACTGACTTTTGAGGCTAACCAAGGAAGGAAGAAGATGAAGTTTGATCCCGAAGATTGGGTGTGGGTACACCTTAGGAAGGAGGGGTTTCCTTCCAAAAGAAAATTTAAGCTCTTACTTAGAGTAGATCGACATTTTCGAGTTCTTAGGAGAATTAATGATAATTCTTACATTGTTGGGTCTACCGAATGATTATGTAGTGAGTTATAGTTTCAGCATTAATGACTCATGTCCATTTGATGTAGGTAGTAATTCGAGGACAAATTCGCTTCAAGAAAGAAGGAATGTTAGAGGACTATCCCTTGATCCTATAGAAGAAAAGCTTAAGAAAGAGTCATTACAATTCAAAGGACCAATGACAAGATCAAAGACCAAACACTTGGAAGAACAAATCTCCTCGAAGCTCATCATGCCTCATGAAGATTATAATTCAAAAGATATGAAGATAATGGTTTGTAGAGCAATTATACCATAGTTTAGACAATTAAAATTATTTATAATTTTCTTTTAATTGTAAAATATTCCTTTATGTTTTTAAATTTTCAAGTTATTTTTGGATCTGATGTCTTTGAGCTTTCTTGTAGGGTTTATGAGTCATATTATATTCATTTACATTCTTTGAGAGATGATTCTCTTAGTTGGATTATAACTTTGATTCTTATAAAAAAGGCTTAATACTCCTGATGGTCCCTATTTTCGTTAGGTTTGTCGAAATGGTCCTAGTTTTTTTTTCTGTTCAATGTTGTCCTAAAGAATGTAATTTATGTTCAATTTAGTCCCCTTTGTAGATGACGTTTAAATCTAACGACACAATGCCAAAGTCAACAATTAGTAAATGATGTAAGCTATTTTATCTGACGTGGTTGTCTCTCGTCATCTTCATCTTGGCCACTTCATCATCTTCCATGTTTTAGAATTTGGGAACCCAACCTCTTTCACCTTCACCTTCTTCAAAATTTCCCTTCTTTTCCTTCACGCTCTCTAGACCTACATCCACCCCGGTTCCCAACCCCAATCCAATGGCCTCAAAGTCGCCATTTGGCCCCCTCCATCGATGGCTACCAGCCCCTCTCCTCCAAAATCGCCATCGAACTCAAGAAGAGGAACAAGTCCAATCACCCCCCAAATAATGGGTTCTTCGCTAACGGGGTTTTCGTTCTCATTCTTTTACCCATTTTGAGTCTTTACATGTGGGGGACGCTGCTCATTAAGGTCACATTTGAGAGATCCACATCTAGGAGGTCCGACAAGAAATTGAGCATTTGTTTTAGGTTTTTGGGGCTTTACTCATGCGATTCTTTATGCAAATCAAGTGCTAGTTGTATTTCTATCTTTGTTGTGAATAACCCCTTTAGCTGAGATTTTTGTGAATAGTGAAGATGGTGCCGTAAAGAGTGGATTTGATAATGCGAAGAAATTGTTGGGGAATATGGGGTTCTTGCCTTTTGATTTTGGAAGCTTTAGGAAGTGGTGCTTGTTGGGGTCTAATTTGTTGCAGATTGTGGCTTTGAGGCCTAACCTGCAGTTTATTGCAAATGGGGATTATCCCTACCCCATTGAACCACCACCATGTGAGGAATGAAAATTTTGGTAGCCCAAGCTATTGCAACAACAAGAAGAAGAAGATTGAGAAGTAGACATGGCTCATCAACCACCAAGATTGGGAAGAAGATTGCTTAGCCTCGAACCTCTTTATGGCTTTAACAAAAGAAAAGTAAAAAACCCTAATTTCATAATTTGTGCTCATCAAAAATTGGGTTTCATTAAATAAATAACATTTCTTTAAGAATCCACCTCATTGTGCTTGAAGGGAATCCATGTGGGTAGTTAAATGTCATTTCATTAGTCTTGTGTACACCTGGACTGTCTGTCGTTAACGATTTAAACGCTGTTTGCAAAAAGGACTAAATTGAAAAAAAAAATTACATTCTTTAGGATAACATTGAACACAAGAAAAAAAAACTGGGACCAAATCGAACACACTTGACGAAAATAGGAACCATCAAAAGTATTAAGCTTATAAAAACTTAACATATTTGTGGTGAATCTTTCCTTAACTTATCAATATGTTAGATTGTACGTCTTCCTCTCTGTTTTATTTCACATTTATCTTTGATTTATTTTTGTTGTCTCTTGAAAATTTAAATTAAAAAATTATTTTTTCCTAAAGAGGATCGTATCAACATATCTCTCAGTAAATTATGACATAAGTCTTACTTTTATTTAGTTTCACATCTCACATTTTCTCACCAAAACAAATACATAATTTTTATACAAAAAATTCTTTTCTCTCACTTAATTAGTCTATACATTCTCTAAAAAAATGTATAATCTAACACGTATATCATCCAACAAGTCCTTGATTCACTCACCTAATAACTAAATCCAAAACAAACACATTTAAAATTTGTCATTTAACATTATGATAAGAGCACATGACGAACTCAATCCTACTAACTCACTCTAAGCCTTCAAGATAATAATAAAAACATGTCATAATAAGAAGATAAATCTTTTTTTTTTCTTTTTTTATTAGTGCATAAAGAACAATTAACATCATTTCCTAAAATATTGTTATTAAGCGTAAAACTTATTAATAAGGAAAAGAAAGGTTATGTTTTACTAATGTAAAATAATGTTGATTTAGATATTAATTCTAACCTAAAAATTATATATTAAGTTACTATAAAGTAGTAGTACATAAATTACCAATAAAAACATGAAAATGATTTTTGATACTTTTTTTTATGAATCATGTGTTTATCTATTATGTACGTGTTTACAAGTATTGCTTATTAAGTAACAAATTATATTTATTCATTGTCACAATTTACATGTTTGAAACGAATGTGTGTCTTTTATACCGGTCATATAATACTTAATTAAAAATTAGTTATATAAGCACAAGAATAAAGATCGTGTTACAAGCATTTATATTGTTATTACTTACTAGTGTATAAATAAATAAATGAGATATTAGAATCAACCCACCATATATCTTTGAGTAAGAATAAAAAATGAAAAAAAATAATTTTATCAATTTGAAAACACATAACTAAGATAAAAATTTATGGAAAATGAAAAAACACCATATATATATATATATATATATATATATATATATATATATATATATATATATATATATATATAAGCTACACTAAAATTATGTATAACATTTATTATTATCGACTTATATTTGACCGATCAAGAACGACGACAAACTGAAAGAAAAAAAACCGCACAGTTTCAAGCTGGAAGGATAGGACTGAACTGTTGACATGAAAGAAAGCACCTCATGACTATTCGGTCCCAGCAGTCGCTGAGGAGAGTTAAAACAGTTAATGTCACAACGGTTATTGTTAAGAGGTTAAGGTTTACATTAAATATTATTAAGAGGTAAATTAATTGGTCAAATTCTTGTAAACTCTATAAATAGGGCCAATTTCGAGGTAAACTGACTTTTTTTCCTTAACGAAATTATTTAAATACCTACAGAGAAAAATTTTAACTTGAACTTCAGAGTATATTTTACAAGTCACCCCTACACCGATCGGTAATGTAGAGCAAGAAAGACGTTCAACATACAAAATATTCACTAAGACGATTATCTCGTCCCATTTGAATAAGAACAACATTTTAAAATAAAAAATAGTAATTAAAACTTTTGATAGTAACACAAAATAATTTTGGTTTAATTGCTTCTTTTGTCCCCAATTTGGTTGAAGTGTGTCAAATTCGTCCCCCTTTTAAAAAAATGTCAATTTCATCTCCATATAGAAATAATTTGTGTCAATCAAGTCATCTCCGTTAAATACAAACTAACGGTGTTAACTGCATTATTTTGGCTTAAGCTAAACTTGCTCACCTGAGCGAGATTTGCAGAAAACCAAAACACAAGTTTTGTTGATATTTTCACTTAAAGCTAAACAATTTTCGCTTGAACTAGATATTTTCGCTTAAGCTAAAATATTTTCGCTTGAGCTAAAAATGTCCTACAACTATAGTTGAACCACTAAAACTCTTTCGCATGAGCGAAACTTACTTCGTCTGGGGCTAAAACTTGGGGTGTTCACTGGACATAAGTTTAGTGACTTCAGGGGAATAAATTTAGTGGCTTCATGGGCCATGGCTAGGGATAAAGTGCAATGGTGATGGAAAGGTGGAAATGATTATTTTGAATAACTTTAACTTTAGTGGTACTTTATCCAACAAGAGAATCCAATGTTACCTCCATTGCATGGTCTTTAATAATTGAATGGTGTATTTGTTACCTCCATCACGGATTATTGTCATTCCACGAATCAACCAAAATCTGAGGGTAACCCAACCCCCCAAGAAAATCCAGTAGAGCCATCAGCTTAAATGCACACATAGCCTCAGGCTTCGACAAGCAAAAATCATTGTTTTCAAAACTCATTTTATCTGCTGCAAAATCAGGGATCAGACCCATGAAGTGGTTATTATTCAAATCCAACCGCTCCAACTTCGTCCCATTCAAACCACGCGGAATCAATCCAACAAACTCATTCCTATTAAGATCGAAATCCCTCAACTGGACCAAATCCCTAATGTTCATCGGAATACTCCCACTAAACTTATTCCCATGAAGCCACTAAACTTATGTCCAGTGAGCACCCTCAGTTTTAGCCCCAAACGAATTAAGTTTTGCTCACGCGAAAGAGTTTCAGTGGCTCAACTTTAGTTGCAGGACATTTCTAGCTCAAGCGAATATATTTTAGCTTAAGCAAAAATATCTAGTTCAAGCGAAAATTGTTTAGTTTAAGCAAAAATATCAACAAAACTTGTGTTTTGGTTTTCTGCAAATCTCGCTCAAACAAGAAAGTTTAGCTTAAGCGAAAATAATACAATTAATTAACGAAAATGACTTAATTGATACAAATTTTTTTTATATGAAACGAAATTGAATTTTTTTTAAAAAAAAAAACAAATTTGACTGAGGATAAAAGAAACCATTAAAGCAATAATTTAGAAATGAATGTGTTGGTGATAACTTCCACAAAATGAAGTCGAGAAGGTTGAAATAGTGACAGCTCGAAAAGCTCTGGCACTGTGTCACATATCTGCTACCTTTCTTGGTACACATTACTTCACATTGCCCGAGCAAGCACCACGTAGCTTACATGCATACCTCATGCCATGCACTCTCTTTTCCCTTTTTGTCCTCATTCCTTTGTCTCTTTCCTTACTTTTCCACATCAATCATCTCTCTCCTCCTGTCCCACATCACCACTTTTAAAATAATTTTTTTAAATATCAGATTAAATATAATTTTACCTTTTAAACTTGAATATTGAAATTTTTTGTTTCTGTTTTATATTTTAGTGCATTTTAATTTTTATATTTTAAAAATAAATAAATGTAGCACATTTAACTTAATAACATTAATTTTTTATTTTACATAAACTTTAAAGTATTTTAATTTTTAAATTTTAAAAATAAATAAATAAAATAAATTTAATTTAATAATATTGATTTTTTATTTTACATAAATTCTAATATATTTTCATTTTTAAATTTTAAAAGTGAATAAATGTAAAACATTTAACTTAATAACATTAATTTTTTAAATACTAATTTTACTAACAAAAAGGTTCATATTATTATATAAAATATTATATTTATTTATTTTAAAATTTAAAATTAAGATATATTTAAATATTAAAAAAATTGGACGACTATAAATATATTTAATTTGAAATCTTTCTACAATAAAATAAGTGTAAAATGTAAAATATATCATAGGAAACCGTACTCAATGTTCTTAAATGTACACAGTTTCCAAATGTCCAATATTTATTAAACAGTTTTCATGACTATTTATTTATTATATTTATAGATTTTAATAACTTTTGTTTAAAATATATTTTATGCAGTGTTATTTTCGCAAAACTATAAATTAAAATATAAAGTATAAGTCATATTGGGAAAGTAACATTCTATCATTTTTACCTAAGCCAACCAATTGTTTAAAAAAATTAAAAGTTTAATGAAAAATAATCAGTTTTGTATTTATTTAATCAAAGTAAAGATTAAAGCTTAATTTAGTGATCATATTATAATATTTATTATCTTTATTATAAATATAAAAGTAAATTTAACCATATTTTGTCCTTTTTTTTCATTTTTGTTGTGATGAATATTTTAAAATTTAGTGAAAAAATAGATATTAATAAAAAAACTAAAATGCTTGTCCGAAAATAATGAAGGTTAATTAAAAATTACTTATTTTTAGAAAAAGTAGTTTCATAAGATTTTGTATGAAGTAAGCATTGAAAGAGTAAGTTATGGTAAGATAAAGTGTAAAAGAAATAAATTGTAGAACTGTAAATAACATGAAAATAAAGTATTGAAACTAATAGGATAAATAAACAAGAATGAATGTAAATTTATATTAAACACTGTAAAATGAAAGCAATCAAAAGCAACAGAACAAAAGTAAATGAACAAAAGGAAGATAAATATAGAATAAAAAAACATTTTCTTTTGGATTAGAAATTTAAAAAGACAAAATGAGTGAATTTGTTTAAGTAATTGTGATTGTTTTGAAAAAGAAAATAAAAAATATATAGTATTTTAATAATTTAAAAATATAAAATTACCCTTTAGCCCAAACACTTGTTATTTATGTATTACAAGAAGGACACTTTTGATGAATCAGTCTAGTGTGACTTTGAATGCATATGTCCTATTTTAGACAACAAAGACGGTGTTATAGGCCAAAGCATGTTAGCTTCCATTTGAAATCTTCATGCACAAGTACAAACAAAATGCTTCTATTTATAGGGATTGGATAGTAACGTTATGTCTTTAATTTTAAAATAATTTAAAAATGAATGCATAAAACATAATAATTTACATTTAACATTTAAAGAGAGAATGAAAGTGATGGTTTACAAGACATAATGGATTATGTAGATTTTCCATTATTGATTATAAATAATTTTTTTACATTTTTCTATTGTAACAGTGATAAATAATTAAAGTTTAAAAGGTTTAAAAGTTAAAAGGAGGCAGGGGAAGAAAAGAATGGTGAGGTTGACACGTAGCTTTCTTTGATGATGATGATGTGATGAGTAGTGTAGTCATAACAGTATGTGAGAAATTCCCTCCAAAACGTCGACGTGTCGCTTTCCTTAATGAGTCCCAATCAATCTGAGTTCCTCGTAACGTCACCATCACCTTAAAAACCACTCTTCACGCTTCAACTTCACCACCTTCCACGTTTCGCCCGACCACCTGTGCCCTCTTCAACATCTCACCTCCTCCTGCCACGTGTATCTCCCTTCCAAGCGGCACCACGCTCTCTCCCTGCCTCGAGATTCAAGCAACGCGCTGCTAGAGATTCACGCCACCCTCTCCTTCCACCACGTGTCCTTCCTCCCCTCCCCTCATCAATCGCCACGTGGCTTCCTCCGAACCTTCGCTAAACAGATTCTCATTCTCCGTTCCTCGATAAGAAAGGATTTAGCGGTGCATCCTTCGTTAACGCTCCAATTACGTGTCGCTAACCCCACCCCTGTCTTCTCCCCTTCC
Organism: Vigna radiata var. radiata; assembly: GCF_000741045.1. Classification (NCBI taxonomy): domain Eukaryota; kingdom Viridiplantae; phylum Streptophyta; class Magnoliopsida; order Fabales; family Fabaceae; genus Vigna; species Vigna radiata. The sequence goes on along the minus strand of NC_028359.1, from coordinate 13,989,467 downwards.
GCCACGTGCCTCTCCCTTCCCCCTGAGCACATTAATTCATTTCCCGTTTCTTTTCCAATCCAATAAATCGCAAATCCCACGCCCACCACTCTCTTCTTCTCATGTTACCGATTACGATAACCATTTTGAATTACCTTTCCCAGAAGCCATGGTTGAAGTTGAAGAGGTAGAGCTTGATTTGGCTCTCTCCATTGGAGGCTCCTTCGGCAGGCACACCGCCCATGCACCACCACCGGATTCCAAACCTGACTCCTTCACGCGCCTCCCGGTAGACCCCCACGACAAGCGTGTGATTCAAGCGCTGCGGAGAATGGAGGCCAAGAAGAAGCGAGAGCAGAAGAGAGAGCGCATCAGAGAGACGGAACCCGAGTGGGAACAGGTTTTTAAGAAGGAGAAAACGGAATGCCACAACGCCGTTACTGCCTTTGGCCCGTGGAGAACCGCCGAACCCTTCCGCGTTCACCAGTTTACCACGGTCCAGTACTTGCCGTTGAATACCGGCTTTCCGTTACCGTGCTGGGTCGGAAGCCAGAAACATGCAGGTGGAGTTGACGGCGGTAACGGTTGTGATAAGAAAACGGAAAAGTCTAACGGTTCTTCTAAGTGCAGCTCTTCTGCGGTTTCGGATTACCAAAGCTCTTCTCGTGAAGGTGATTATTATATTAATTTATCCATTTTTAAGTTTTTTCTGTTCTTCTACATTTATTCTTCTGCTGTTTATTGTAACTGGCGCAGCAGCTTGCATGGACCTGTAACGATAGAAAAATTATTCATTGACTGATTTCAGTTTGAGAGCTGTGTGAAGTAACTGTTGTTTTAGCATATGATGCTGTCAAAAGTCGAATCAAGAAAAGAAAAATTGTGTTGTAGTGTTATGAAGTTGCATTTTTTGGAATCTGGGGTTATTTGCATGTGCACATTAAATCGAGCATCTATGGGGAATTTTAATTTTGTTTTGAAAAATCAAATATAAATATCGAGAATCACGGTCCCATGCATCTATAGAACAAAATGCAGATCAACCTTATCCTGTTCACTCAAGTTGGGTCAGTGAATTCATTTGAAGAGGAAAAGTTGCCATTTTTTTTTGTCATAAACAGACAAGTCAAATGTCATGAAAAGAAAAGGAATTTTTAGTTTGTGTATATATGTTGTTGCAATGTTTGCCAGTTTAAGTTTGAATAAATGTGTAATTTTGATGTTTAATCGGATATATTTTAACGATTGTTGCAAACATATGTTTTCTCAGATGGGGGAAGCAGTGATAGCCACAGCCATTCAGTTCATTCTTTGGCAGAGCAACCCCATTTGACCACTTCCAAGGAAACAAGCATAGGAACCCAACCTGAAGAAAGTGCTTCTGCTTCATCTCACCCCATGAAAGCCAAACAAGGCAACAACACGGAGGAAAGAAAGCACATTGCAAAGGAAGCTCAACCAAAACCAAACCCCTCTTCACCCGAGCATATGAAAATCAAGCAAGAAGCTCCCACAAGCCAGGATGCAGTTCTAACAATGGCAGTTGAGAACAAGTCTTTGTCGAACGAAAACTCAGCCCCCTTGATGGAGGCGAAAGGTGAGCTGGGAAAGCCTCCGAAGCCTCTCTCACACACATCTTTACTCCCTCAAATGCCTTATGTGTCTGCAAAAGGGAACAATGGGAAAACTGTTCATGGGTTCCTATACAGATATAACAAATCTGAGGTTAGCATTGTTTGTGTCTGCCATGGAAGCACATTTTCACCTGCTGAGTTTGTGCAGCATGCAGGGGGCACAGACATCACACACCCTTTGAGGCATATCACAGTAATTCCTTCTGCCTTGGGTTGATTAATCCTTTTTTTTTTGTCTTAGGCCTTTTCTCAGTTCTATATCTAATAGCGTGTTTGGATATGTTGAGATGTTTTGAGATTGAAGTTATATCATTAGCTGGAACAAACACTCTATGGGAGAGCTGCGGAAGAATTTGATTCATCTGACTTATGTTATGTTATCTTTAGGCTGAGTATATATTTTTGTTTCCTGTTTTAGATTATATATATTATATTTATTTTGGTAAAGTATGATTTTAGTTGCCCAAGACTTTCAAAATTTTATATTCTCTCCTCTTCAAATTTTTCCTATAAACTATTTTTTTTTTTGTCTGTTTAAGTTTTGTCGTCAACTATCACTAAAATAATTTTAATTGGGTTACTATAATACAGTTATTAAAAATATTAAAATATAATCACCAAGCATTAGGACTGCCTTACCATGGGTATTCGTTGGTAGTCGCACACCAGCAGCAGCCCAAAAGGTGATAGTAAACTTAATACGTTTTAAGATAATTACTACTGTGAAAACAGTGCTTTCTATAATTAAATTCATTTAAAAATAAATTACCAATCTTAAAAGTTTTATACATAAAAGACGAATAAAATATTGATGATGGCGACACGAATATAATTGTGTATAGAAATAATGTAAATACTTTTTTATTATGCAAGACGTAATTTCTTACTTTTATAATTATGGCAAAAATTTATTTCTAAAAACTTATTGTAATTGTCTTTAATAATGCTTTAGTGAAGAGTTGCTTGTTGAAGCTTCCTTACCCTTTATCTTCTTATTTCCTTTCCTTTTTTCTATTTTCTTGTCTTTGTTATTTCATTCTTTTATTGGTGAACCTTAAATTCTTGCTTTGCTTATATTTACAAAATCATTCTTACCACTTCTTATATATATATATATATATATATATATATATATATATATATATATATATATATATATATATATATATATATATATATATATATATATACACTAAAGAAAGTCCGTCCATTTAAAGTTGTTATATTGAGTTTGCTACTAAGAAACCGACGCCTTTCTTTATAATTTAATCAAACAATGTCCATAGTTTTATACTCCATTTCTTTTATTTATTTACATTTACTTTATATATATATACATTTATTTTTAGTTGATAATAATAAGAACATGAGACTTTCAATATATATTTTTACTATAACATCCCAATAAATATAGATTTAAACTATACATATCTTAAGGAGTTATCAAGAATAATACAAAAGAGAACAGTGAAGAATAAGTCAATGTACATAATAAAAATAGATGAAAGATTCATAAATATTTAAACTGTACATCAACCGGGAGTCTCAAACAACTTTACAAATTTGATCAAACGGTACTAGATTCTACTTATACCGAACGGTAGTACAATAAGGAAGTTTGCACCAAAAAGTTTATACAAACGACTAAGCAAACTGAATGGTTATACAAAAAAATATATATAAACTGAACGTTTTTACTAAACTTAAGAGTACAAGAACCTACTGTTCAGATATTCCTATACTATCTTCTGATTGATCAGCTTTTAAAGCTTCCTCTAATGAGTCGATATCGCCTTCTGCTCACATCCATTAGATGATTATTGCAGTGAAGAATGACCGAACGGTAGCCAAAACAGAAAACAAAACAATAGGATAAGCTTATGTAATTTAATTAATCATACAAACGTTCAGATTTAACTTATATCAAATACTATCATGAATACAATTCAAAATACAACCAATTCATAGAATACAACATAACTAAACATTCAATACATTTATAATCGATCATTTGGCTCGACTCATCTGAATTGTATGAACTATGTAGTTATGACGTTTGTGTACCCGAGTGGAACCTAGCTAGGATGCCCTCAACAACTGCCACCCGAGGTTAGTCCAGTGAAGCTTACCTCGGTACAACAATACTCTGAGGCTAAAGGACCTCCTGCCATTTCCACGCATGAGTTACCCTCCTCTACGTGGGGTAATCACGGAATATCAGGATAAACGACAACTTAACTTAGCCATGTTCATACTTTACCATACAAAACCAGTCATGAGACATTCCTCCTTGGAATTCTCTTTAAACATCCATATTATTCATTTCATATACCATCATCTTTCTCATTCCATATAATCCAATCAAATAGTATAACAAAAATCACATTCAGAAATAATTCTTAAAAGAGATGTTAAGATAATTTAAGAATATGACCGAACGGTCAAATAACATAACAACTCTGAACTCTGTTATATAAAAATCTCAAATCGACAGTATGAAACTTAATTTGAACCTGTAAGATTTGAACAAGACACTTATACCTTAAACCGATCAATTGGAACTTAGGCCGAACCATTTATAGTTTTGGCTGAGCATCTAGAGTTATGGAAGAACACGTAATTATACAATGACGTTCTCTTCAGGACATTGAGTGACAGTACGAGACCAACCACTCTAAGAATGACTGAGAGTTAATGTAAAACCGAACGCTATTAAAACCCAATATTAGTCTAAAACTGAGCATTTTTAAGGATCGAGTGTTAGTAAATGACCAAGCACTCTACATGGTTTCAATTATATAATTAAGACAGACAAAAATATTACTTAACTTATTCTTTAATTATACTAGATAGAAAACCAATTAGGCTTAAACTGGAATTCTAAAAAAATCCAATAAAAAACCGAACGTTCTAAGATAAAATCGAACGGTCACAATTGACTCTCAACAAGAAACACCAAATTCTGCGAAATGCCACAAAGTGAAACTCATTTCTAATCTTACTCGGATTTTCATGCAATATCTCAAACGTCAATACACAAAATCAACATCAAGCCAAAGCATCAAACATTCAACATCCAAGCATCCAACAATTCACCACAAATAATCATATCTAAATTATATAAGCTTCCCTTACCTCTAATCCAGAAACACTATTCTTCTACAGTATGACCTTCACCGCACGTAACTTCTATAGCTTCTAACCGACCGTCTAAACGGTGAAATGCATCCATCATGGAATCAAATACATAAAACTAATTCAGAAAGGAATGAATAACCACATGCAAGCTAAAAAACACTTGCATGCATAACACAAAAACTTCAGATGACATGTTACCGGCTTAAATCGAAAACCGATTGGTGCAAACGATAGAGCTTGACACCAAAAACGTTTCAGACGCTGCCTGAAAGTTGATCGAAATAGTAGAGGGATAAGAATTTATAGAGAGAAGATGGAGGTTTTTAGAGAGAAGGAAGAGAAATGAAATTTCGAAAGGTAGAAGACGAAGGTTGCATGTAGAAAAGTGGAGTCGAAATTTAAAATCCCTACTTAAATACTACCGTTAAAACCGGACGGTCCACTCGTCTGCTGTCACCTGTTCTCCACTTTCTAAATTTAGAAACGACTAACCGGCCACCTGGATCCCACTCAACTATGGATTTTATGGGTTATGACATTTACGATACAATATTATGATATAATAAGAGATGGCATAATATCAACAAATAAATTTTAAATCAAGTTATTATTTTTAACTAACAATTTGATAGATGCAAATATATATTTTATATCGTCAGAGTTTTATATGTCAACTAATACCTAGGATTCATATATTGATATGTTTTGAGTCAATGTATAAATATGAAAATTGATTAAGTAAAATAAATAATTTTTATTTTTTATGCATGTAATGTAATGGTGAAGATTGGGTTACCAAATTTTATATCATTTGTAAATATTGTTGGTTTTATAGATATAGAGTTGTGTACAGAATCAGTTTGGCACCATTTTGCTAATAATCAATTTGGTCTAAATATTTAAAAATGTTGAATAAAATAAATTTGAATAAATTTAAGAAAAAAAAAGACACGAAAAGAAATTTAAAAAGTAAAATATATTAAAATATTAATTGAAAGAATAGAAAAAATATATTTTTATAGCAATAATACTTTTTTTATTTAATTTGAATTTTTTAGAAAATATTAATTTATTCTAACTTAAATATATTTAGAAAGAAAATTATATAATATAATAACATATATAATTTAAAGTAAATTTGTAATTTATAATAAATATTGTTTATTAAAAACACGAGATAGAATAAAATAACATATGTAATTTAAAGTAAATTTGTAATTTATAATAATTATTGTTTATTAATAAAACAAGTATAGAGATAGCAAAAAAAATTTGTGTCTGCGAATAGTGAGTATCTACAATTAATAGATACCTACGGGTAACGGGTAGTTAATAAGCTCGATTCGGATATCATATTATTATTCGTACTTGTGAGTATATGTTATCTGCTAAAAAATTGAAATTATATTTTTATCCTTAGGTTTAAATTATGTTTTATTTTTCTCTCTCTACATCTGTACAACTTTATCGTGCCTCTTTGCCTCTGCTAACAAATTAAATGACAAACATAAATTTTATTGAGATTGTTTTATGGGAACTAATAATTGCTGAAATAAAACTATAGTACTTCATAACTCGTCCTTAAAATCATCTCCTTCTTTGGTTTTCTTAGAAACATGAGTACAAACCCTAACTTTCTTATAGATTTTCACGATCTACATAAGTAATCCTTTTTTGGTGTACAATGTTTATCTTATGAGCAAATGCACATCCCGATCTCCATTGATCTCTACTCGCACTACACTAATCTACTTTCTGAGTGATAGAAAGTGTTCACCTTTAAGAGATTTGGTGCGTATATCTGCAAGTTGGTCTTCGAATCTATAGTGTACCACTTCAAGCTTCCCGTTGTTGACCTGTTCCCTGATATAGTGGAACCGGGTCTCGATATGCTTGCTCCTACCATGCGATATAGGGTGTTTAACAAGGTCTATGGCTGACTTGTTGTCTACAAGCAGCCTGACTCTTCCAGCCAGCTCAACTTTCAACCTTTTCATCAAGGATCCCAACCAAGCTGCTTGACATGTAGCTTCACAGGCAGCTATGTATTCTGCCTCGCATGATGACAAAGCAACCACTGGCTCCTTTCTTGAACTCCAGGATATAGGAGATCCTCCAATGAAGAAAATGTACCCTGCAGTACTTCTTTTGTCCACCTTATCACCACACCAATCCGCATCTAAGTAAGAAGTGATTTGAACTTCTTCTCCAGCTTCTCCTCTTCCTGGTAGAATACCATAAGAGTGTGTACCCTGCAAATACCTTAGAATATGTTTGGCAGCATTCAAATGTGATATTCTAGGGCATTCCATGTACCTACTTATCACTCTGACACTGTAACTCAAGTCAAGTCTAGTGTTACAAAGATATCCCAAGCTCCCAACCATCCTTCTGTAAGCTGCTGGATCTACAACTTCCTCTTCTGGCTCCTTTACTCTTCAGCATAAACTTATTCATATTTAATATGGTTCTGTTCTTTCTATCTGTTGCCCCATTGTGTTGTGGTGTATAGGGAGGGGTAACTTCATGCATTATCCCTTCCTTTTCACAAAACTCTTTAAACTCAGTGAAGGTATACTCTCCTCCTCCATCTTTCCTCAACACCTTCACCTTCTTTCCACATTGTCTCTCTACAAGGCTTTTAAATTTCTGAAATACCTACAACACCTCTCCCTTTCTCATAATCAAGTAAAACCAACACTTCATGGTCCATTCATCAATAAACAATACAAAGTACCTGCTGTCCCCAAGTGTTTTTACTTGTATAGGTCCACAAACATCTAAATAAACCACCCTTAACTTCTCTACAGACTTTTGGGGTAAACACTTTTGGAAACTGCTCTTGGTTTGCTTGCATTGGACACATTCCTTACAAACTGTTTTTGGATTTTCCTCCTTAGGTAAGCCACTCACCATACTCTTTTGGCTTAACTGGGATAAATCCTTGAAATTCAAGTGCCCAAACCTTAGATGCCACAAACGTTCCTCCTTATTTTCTGATGCAGAAAAACACTGGTGTTTTATTGCACTTATTACCACCCTGAAATTCCTATTCTGTGATAGCTAAGTCTGCATAACAATTTTATTGTGTTGATTGAAAATGTTGAGACAATTATTCTCCATTTTCATCACATAGCCTTTCTACAACAGTTGCCCCAAGCTAAGCAAATTTTTTTTCAACCCTGGTACATACAATACCTCTTTAATTATCACCTCTTTACCATCTCCATCTCTCAGGACAACTTTACCAGACCCTTCTGTAGTCAAACTCCTGTCATCTGCAAACCTGATCTTCCCTTGTACAACCCCTTGCATCCTCACAAACCAGTATTTCCTCCCTGTCATGTGGGTGGAACAACTAGATACCAGATACCACACTGTATTTTCTGATTGTTCATCACCAGTTCTGGCTATGAACATCACAACCTCAAAATTTGACTCTTCCTCTTAGGCTAGATTAGCCCTCTTCTTGGGTTTGTTTTTCTTCCCTTCCTCTTTCCAGCATTCTTTGGCATAATGACCAAGCTTTTGGCAATTATATCATTTCACCTTCTTCTTGTTAAACTTCCATTCTCCTTCAGATTTCTGATTTTTCCCTTTCACAAATTCACTGAAATCTTTCCCTTGTTGTTTTAGTGAATCTTTACCCTTCTTACTACCTTTACTCCCTTTCTTGAACTCCTTGTTTCCCTTGTACTGAGATCTGACCTGTAGGGCCTGTTCTTGCCACTGCTTGTGCTCATTGATGCGATACTCTAAAACATTCTGAAAGCCAAAGATGGTTTGCATCTTGATGCGTCAGTCATCAAAGAGCTTCCCATCAAACATTGGCAAAAGCCCCTATATTCCTCCAATACTTGCCATATCTTTCTTGCTAGTATCTTGCAGTTTCTTTGATTTTACACACCCAAATAAACCTTCTTTTTCCTCTTCTGGATACAAACAATTTCAATCACCAATCACACCCACTCTTCACACACTAGGAACCGTAGAACCTATGTTCTGATACCATATTAGATGTGAGGGCAAAATGGGAAAAGCACACAACGTTTTAAGTGTTATATTGTAATGCACGTACTGGCAAGAGTAATAAAGAAATATCCTCTACTACTGAGCGTTAGAGAGAAGGCAGAGAAAAGATACTTCTCGACCTTGGGTTCTTCTCACACACGCACACTAAGCAGATGATGAAGACGATGAACGAAGAAAGAACAAACGGAAGCACGCAACTCATAAGATACTGAATCACACTTTATATTTTTGTGTTATTGAAAAATATATACTTTTACAGCTTTTATATAAATTGAATACATTAAAATTGTTCTATTTTTGTTTACTTTAACAACAACACACATTGCTTTTTTATTTTTTATTTTTAATTTTTCTTATCCTAATTAATTGCAATTTGATGATCCCTAACAAGCTCAATAAAAAACACATTAGGAGTAATGCTTTTTGTTTCGCTCAAAGCACCTACTATCCTAGGAGAATACTTGTTTTATAGCTAGAGAATAAAAACAAAAAAAAAAGGTTAAAGAAAGAAGAGAAGAAAAAAAAAAAACAAAGTAAAGAAAATTGACATTAAAAAGAAAACAAAAATAAAGGACTCAGTCATGATGATCTACATTTATAATTTTATTACATAATAAATACATTTATTTACATGAGTAAAAATACATGTGTCACACATATGTATTCACTCTTTTCTATGATAATAAAAAAAGTCATTATTGTTAATATATTATAAAATTAAGTATATATGATTTTATACTTAAGTAGCTTTAAATTATTTTATAGGTACTTTTTTAATTGAAAATATTATTAAATTTAAAAATAGTCAAATAAAAAATTGATTAAATTTAAATAAATATTCACTTAAGAGATAATATTGATAAAATAATTATTTTAATTTAAAAACTTATCATATATATTTATATATATACGTATATATGTACATATGTATATATGTACATATGTATATATGTACATATGTATATATGTATGTACGTATATACATATGTATGTATGATATTTTTTTTAAGTAATAATAATATGCCTTTATTTTAAATAAGTGAGATTCAAATGTCACTTACCAATAGTTTCAAATGACAAGTATGTGTCGTCTATTTTTTCTTTAAATAATTTATGTTCGTATGTCACCTACCATGTCTCATATTAAGAACTTAAGAGATGAACACTAAATAAAAACAACTCCTCAACAAGTCATATCTAGTTAGACCTTACATCCCATCATTCAAAACTTCTTCATCACTATGCTTATAGGTTGAGAGGTGTTGGAAGTTCCACATCGACTAGAGATAAGACCAATTTATAATATATAAGTGGAGTGTAGACCTCACCTTACAAGCTGGTTTTATGGGGTTGAGTTAGGTCTAAAACTCACTTGTAACCGTTACCATACTTGAAGATTATGAATAAAGATATAATTTTTTTTTTTTTTGCATTTGCTTTATAGTATGAGATGACTATCAAGTACCTATTGTCAGCATCATGTTTCATAAGTCAACTAACTACCAACAACTACTTTATTAAACTTACTGCATGTCTTTCAATCATGAAAAAATTGAGGTATTGTTGTACTACTGTACATAACTTATTACTACTTAACAATAAACTCAGGTTATTTTTTAACTTGACATAATCTACATTAAAGATAAATGGGTTATTGGGTTCACCGTCACGTATATAAGTAAGAGTCTAAAAATGTTATAATTATTCTATAAATGTATAACTATCTAGGTAAATAATTTACGTTTATTTTTACAGCATCAATTGTTATCTAAAACACTTTAAGCGTGAGAGTGTTTTTTGTAGATACATCGTCCATTTATGAAAGACAAATAGATCGAAAAAAACCACTTAAATAATAATAGTAATAATATCAATAATAATGTAATAATAATAATAATAATAATAATAATAATAATAATATAAAAGAAATTTAGATTTTTCATATTAAAAATATTGAGAATATTTAACAAATAAATTTTATTTTTTATTAATATTTTATGTGATTATGGAATATTATTTTAAATCTCAATCATAGCTTTAAATGGCCAAAAAATATTTGAGATTAAAAATATTATATTTGGATAAATCGTGACAGATTTTTTTATTTAAAAGATATTAACCAATTCTTATCTAATATTCATTATCATCCTGTTTTTCCATAATTATATTTTGAATTTAATTAAAATATATTGGTGATATACAATAAATTCGAACTTTTATAATTGTTATTTTAAAATTTATTAAAAGTTGGTATATATTAATAAAGAAAATGTATCTTTATAACATCTTTCTAACTACTTTTTAGTGAATATAATTTGTTATCAATTTTATCATTATTAACATAATATATTTTATTGTTTTTTAGATTTTGTAGTTATTTTTTAGATAATAAAGTTGTAAATATTATTTATTTTATAATATTTTTATATGAATAAACATTTTTAAAAATTTAATAATACTTTTTTATTTTAATAATTATAATAAGAGTTACTTTTCTTTTTATATTTTATTATCATGAAAAAAAATTAAGCAGGTACATGTTTTTATTCAATATTATTATAATTATGAAAAAAAGAAATAGATAACATATCATAAAAAAAACTGCTAAGAAAATTATAATCAGAGAATCAATTCAATATAACATATTCATCTCTCACCCTTTATCTCAAAAGGGTTAATATAGTAATTGCATCATGTTTCTCAAACTCCCAACAACCTTATACCTATTTCTTTTTCTTTTGAAAAGTACATCATAGTCCTTCAAAAATTGAATCAAAACCTTGTATACAGAACTTTCTCTCTTCATGTAATCACTTCACTGCCCTTCCTTTTTATATAAGTCACACTAAAGAGGCTGTGGAATAAAGCACACACCAAACATCAAGGTCAGAATTGATGGTAGATGTATCTGTAACAACAATTTACGTAAATCTTCATCACCTTTTCCTTCTAAAGTTGGCGCAAACCAATTTTCTTATTCTCTCAGTTCTTGTGTTAAGGAGTTGTCTAGAGTGATTTCTTTTCGTTGTTTTTAAATTTCTCTCTGGGCTTAGTGGGTTTCTCTTGGATTTTTGTCTTGACCTACGTGTGAATGTCTGCTATGTTTTGTTCTGTGTGTGTGGTCAATTGGGTTTTGGTGGAAAAGGTGTTTGGTTGATGGGTTGACCCAAAGCAGAGAATTTTGAGTTTGCGCAGATGAGATGATGTTTGTGTGGATGAATTATTTTATTTTATTTTATTTTGTTTCTACCAAATTAATATTATTGTGGCGTTTATTAATTAATTCTGGGAATTGAACTTTGTCATGATTTATTTTCTTCTGCACTTTTTTGGTTTATGTCTTTGGGAAGAGTTTAGTGTTGATGTGTTTTCATGGACTAATTGTTCTTTGTGAGATGATATGTCTGGATTACTGATTTGCATGATTAGACATAGGAAGGTTTTACTGGTGGTTAGAATTGTATAGTGATGATCAAGGTTTATCTGCACTTGTATAGGTTTGTTTTTGTATGGGTTTGTCCAAGGTGGTCTAAAGATGAAAAAAAATCTTCACTTTGATTGCATTTGCATTCTGGGATATCTTTCTTGATGTTTCTGCAATGTCTTTGTTCTCCTATGTTAATGTTCCTATTTGTCTTCTCTCTCATAATGTTTTATTTTTGTTGCAGGTACTCCTTCTATATTGAAGGGAGATTGGTACTGCTACCGGCGTCCTCTACAAAATTTGGTTTGTAAATTGAAACTAACAATGGTAAGTCTGAGAAGACGTAGACTGCTGGGACTATGTTCAGGTGAATGTTTCATAAAATATTTCATATAACTTGGTTTATGCCTTTTTCAGTCTTGAGTTTGCTTTTGTAGCTGAATTTGCTAAAATTAACATTATTTACTATTTTGATTCAAACTTAGTAGGAAATAGTTCGTTTGTCACTCCCCTTCCTCTTCACTGTGAGCATCTGACTGCTACTGAAGCTTCAGGTCAGCAAGTTCAAGTGAGTGAACAATCTAATTTTTCTGATATGACCCACTTCTCCAATCCTCTAGGAACTAATGAATGATTGTATATTTCTGTTAGTGCTTTGTTTATTTCCTATAATGGTAATATCTGAGGTTTTTGGTCCTCTTGTATTTAATGTCATAACCCTTTTTTGGTTAATATTTTGCACTTCATTAATTTTAAATTATTGGTGTATGTGAAATTGAGGCATGAGTTTAGCATCATTTATGCAACTTTCTACAATTGAAAATGTTTAAATACTTTTGACCACTATTTATTGATATAGGATTTACACCTTCCACTTTTCATACAATAGTTTTATATCGAGATTCAACAAGCACAAATCATTTGCATATAAAAATTTGCATTTATGCCTCCTCGTAGTTGTTTTTGGTTTACAAAAAAGGAGTTTCTCCTGTTAAGTAATAGCAGTGAAAGATAACTTGGACAAAACTAAATTGAAAAGTGATCTCCAAGCAACATTTTTCTTCTGTCATCTTCCGTTGGCTGAATGAATTGGATAACTATATTTTTCTAGCATTGGTTATTTGCTCTTTCTGCTGCATTGCATATTGCATAAAAGGTCACAAATATAGATTCAGACTGACTTTGAACATATAATAAACTTCCAGTTATAGGTATCTGGTTTTCAACAAAGTCCACTAGTTCCTTTGAAAATTACTTGTAAAAAGAAAGAGGAATAAAAGGATTGTCACGCTACATATGTTTATGTTTGTTTTACTCTGCTTGTTATTTACATCTGGGTTTACTTAAATCGTAAAATTTGCAACAAGCTATTGATTAACAGTAAAATCTGGATGAAGTTTTCCATTGACTGATAAAATTAAATGTTTATTCTATCTTTTCTTTCATTTTTTTTTCAATTGAGAAACTTATAATAAACACTTCTGTTTGTGTTTCCTAGAACACTATTGTAAAAGATGAACCGGGATCATCAAATGCATCCGGTTCCAGCTTGTCCAAAGAGGATTCTAGTCAACAAAGCCTAGGTTTGGTTTCCGACATATTATTCTTTTTGTTATATCTGATCTATTTTGTTTTGTGACTAGAAAGTCAACCTAGTAAGAGATGTTCTGCTTACAAAATCTTTGTAATGCTTCTTCCCCTTTTGTTTTTTGCTATTTTTTCTTTTAATGTATTATTCACTGATTCTATACATTATGAACTGCAACAAGAAAAGTATAATGGGAAAACTCATGAATAGAAGTTGGTAAGGAATAAAACTTACATAATCCTACCTTTTTTTTTAATAAAGAAAAAGTGGCACACTCTTAGTTTGTGGGAGTTAGAAATCAGTCTTATCATAGAATGTACACAAGGTCCCTTATATGAGCAGGAGAAATATTTATGTCATTTTTTGTTGTGATTTGATAACATTTTAAATCGCTGGTCTAATTTTATCTTAGATTGTTGTCTGTCTTTCTTATTGGACCTTGTTTATTATAATGTTTTCAGATACAAATACTGAACAAGATTATTTAATAACATTTTATTGGATATCTACAGTTTCTTGGTTACTTCTTCATCTGATTACTGCACCCTTTGAAACATTAATTTCATTGAGTTTTTATTTTCTTCGCTGAAATCCATTATAGAATATAATTTTGCATAAAGCTCTTAATTGATTGACATTGAATGTTGTGCTGTGCAATGCAAATGGTACCTGACAATCATGGGTTAATTGAAAAGGTAGGAACTGTATGCTGTTTTGAACATAACATGAAATGGACAAACTTGCATTGACAGTTTACTACTGCAAGGAGAAGTCAGTTTGATCACAGTTCACAAGCATATGGGCATTCAGTTTACTTTCTCTATTTCAAATAGTCAGAGTTTTATCTTACTTTTGTTTGACTATAACTTACTGAACAAGCATATATCAGGACCACCTGTTAAACGCAGAAAGCAACATTTAAGGAAACATGCTCATGATCAAGAACCATGTTTTATGAGGGGGGTATATTACAAAAACATGAAGTGGCAGGCAGCCATAAAAGTAGACAAGAAACAGATCCATTTAGGAACAGTTGAGTCACAAGAAGAAGCTGCTCATTTATATGACAGGTATTGTTTGAATTGTACCTTATTAATACTAAGAATGGCCATTTTAGACAACTTCTGAGTCATACTCATTTACAGAATATGCATTTCTTACAGTGTATTGTGCTTGATAAACTGCCAAACTTTTCTATTCATTTGCTCACTTACTTATTCAACATTAGACAACTTCCCGAGTCACAAGAAACTTACAATAATAATCTGTACATTTTAGATATTCAATTTTTATCATTGGACCTTACAATAATAACCATGTACAATTTTTTTTTTCTGGATTAACACTTGTAGAACTGTAGTGACTGGGGTGACCCCTAATTACTATTTTTACAGCACCGTTCATTTCTGTTTTGGAGTAGTAACATTACATTGGGAGAAGGATTATTGTGCTATCCTAGAGAGTTATCTAAATTCCTCTGCATGTATAACCTATTCGTATGAGGCTATTTTTTTAATGGAGTTTAAAAGCCATTTGCAGTGGCAAGTCTACGTATTATAGTAATTCTACATTCTCTATACTATAAAGACCAGTAATGATTTAAACATTCATTTATGTTGTTCTGCATTAGCAAGATCATGCAGCCTTTTTAGCTATGTTATTTTGCAGCCCGCATTGTATATTAAACTTTGTTACATATATGTAAAGTTCAATATCTGCAATGAACATGAACAAGCAAAATAGTTTAAAATCTATCCATTGCAGAATTTTAGTATTCTTTCATTGTACTAACTGAGCTACTACTTTCTTATCTATTTCTCCAAGGGCTGCTTTTATGTGTGGAAGAGAACCCAATTTTGAGCTTCAGGAAGAGGAGAAAATGGAATTGTGTAAACTAAAATGGGAAGATTTCTTAGCAATGACTAGACAAGCAATTATCAGCAAAAGTAATTTTCTTCCCTTTCAATTATTATTATTATTATTATTATTATTATTATATATATATATTATTATTATATATATATATATATATATATATATATATATATATATATATGTTTGGACTTAAATTTTAACAGTTGTTCCATGCAAAATGTTCAACAGAGCATAAGAGAAAACATAGTCCTGAAGCAAAAGATGTCAACATGGAAGCTTCAGTGCATTCTGATGATAGGAAAGTAGTAAATATAAACCAGCAAACACCAGTCTCCAAAGATCTGAGTTAGGTGGGAATGAAAATTCAGTTTTAAGAATTTAGATTTAACTTTTAGATTCATTTTCAATTTCATTAACCAAAAAATTGTACATGGTACAGTTCATAGCTATTTGCTTCCTTGAAACGGAGAATGAAGATTCATTTATTTGTTTTATACACAGCATTTTTTTTTTTCTGTTTGGACTGTTATTAATTCTTATTCTGGATAAATAAATCTTTAGACATATTTAGGCATGCCTTTTATTATACAGTAAACAATTCAAATCCACCAACAACAAAACTGATGAACTATGTTTATGAAATAAACATAAAAACTGAAAAATAAATAAATATCAATTTTTTATCTTAAACCCAAATATTTTATTCATTTCTTAAATTAAAAGGTAATAATTAAAACCAAATTGAACAAAATCACTTATTATATATTGTTGTGTATTTAAAGTTCTTACCATAATTAAGACTCTGAACCTTAAGATAGGTGAGAAGATCTAAGGGATGGTTTGGGTGCTCCTAGTGACTGAATGAATCTCAGATTATTAATGAGAAATATTTACTTACAAAAGACTTTATAACACTCAAGTTACTAAAAGAGTTTTAGGATATAAAAGAGTATAATAGGAAGTTACTAAAAGAGTTTTAGGATATAAAAGAGTATAATAGGAAGTATGAATTGGATTGTACTTTCTCAAGAAATACCAGTATTTATGGGGTTCTAAGCCATGAAAATTATTATAAAATTGTGAATATTAGATAATATTAATAGATGATAAAATCTTACTGTTTGTATGACAAAATAACAATACTATATCATTTAACCAAATTAATATATGGTATAAAAGATTTTTATGATATCAATATATTATATAATCAAACTGTCGAGACTTGATGATATAGTTTGTTAATACATGGTAACAAAACAAAAAAATATCTTTGTTAATATTATTTAATCACTTTAGACTAATAATATTGAATGAGTTTTATTGGGTCATGCTCTTTAATATACTTATTGGGTCAGGTAGGTACAAGCTCTCCTAAGCTTGAGAGTTTGGTTGGTAGGTGGAATGAACACATTGCAACTCTAATTGACCTTTTAGTCGAGTCGTAGTTGGCTTTAAGTTTGTAGGTAGGTTGGAGTTGTTGTGACTGTAGGTCGTCTTTGATCGTGATGTAAGTGTCATCTTAGGCATTTTGAACTACCGTTTTTAGGTAGGTTTTTTGTTGTTGCTTAAGCAAGCTTTGTGTTGTTGTGAAGTAGACTTCGTGTTTATTAATCAGGCTTTGTATTTGCTACCATCTTAGACAACCTTTATATGTCTAAACACTTTCATGTTTTGAAGTTTAATCTAATAACATTAAACGAAATAAGAATATGAAAATACCATAGGTAGAAAGATAAGCATTAGGTTCGAAATTTCCAACAATAGAGAAGCATTAAAAAAACACTTAAGATTATTGAAAACATAGAAACACCTAAGTTAAGTACCCATAGGCAATGCAAAACGACTAACAAGTCAAAGCGTCTAAGAGAGTTATGCTAAACGCGTAAACTATACTATACCCAAGGGGTATTCAATCGAACTCTCGTGAAAACAAAAAAAGTCTCAAGACTAAAATGTAAAACAAAACACAAACTGCTAAATGCTTGTGCTCTAAAATGAAAAAAATACAAAAAGTGTTTACATCAGTCTAAATGATACCATGAGCTAAAACTGCTACTCCGTCCAATGATAAAGTTCGTTCTCAATGTTTGGTATCTTTAGAAGAAAAACTTAATTGTCAAATGTTGTCTCAACGGTAAAAAATGAAAAACACTTTATTGTTCTGAGCAAACATTAAATGATATTAAATGATTAATGTTCAAAAACAAAAAAAGTAATAAGAGATAAGAAACATTTGTTGCATGCATAATCTACTTTATTCTTAGCAGATAATCTACTATACACGCATCCACATGCTTTATTCAAAATATCAGAAGTGGTCGTTAAAGATAGAAGAGATATTCATGGAATGTTCTTTGCTTAAGAAGTAGTGTCTAAAAGAAAGTACAACCTACTTCAAGCAAATAATGAAAAAGCAAGCATGTTCTGAAATGTTGACTTTAACCAATGGTTGTTGTACATGAAAAAAAGAAAAGACACAAGAATCAAGGCTAAGAGCTCAGTCTAATGGATATTTCTCCAAGAGCTTTTAAATAAAAGAACACTCACAGTAAGAATCAAGAGGATAACTTACAAAAAAAATATTCATCATGAGAAAAGTGTTCAAAAGAGAAGCACAAAAGAGCTCAAGCAAAGAAAACATCTGAGCAGAAAATGAGAAAAAAAAAGTCAAGCAATACTCTCAAGCTTCATTATAAATTTGCCTACTATTTGTTGTAAGAAAGAAAGAAAAAGAAAAAGAGAGAGAAACACCTGTGCACGTTTAGACTGTATTGTATTGTACTTATATCCTCTTTGCGAGAGTAATAATCTAAATGACTTGTAAGCAATCATTGATTACAAATATGAAGAAAATTAAAACACTTGTTGAACTCAATGGAGTTAAAGAAATCTAGGAAAGGTTGTCTAGTACCAAGAGTGGTGTGAATACTCATCTAGCCTAGGGTAACAAAAGGTTATTCACTAACTGAGAAGACCAGAAGTGGTGCGAATACTCATCCAGTCTAGGGTAACGAAATGTTATTCGTTGATTGAGAAGACCAAGAGTGGTTTAAATACTTAATTGTAATCTTATTGAAGATTATAGTGGAACCCTCTATGGAGGAGACTGGACGTAGCTCAGTTGGAGTGAACTAGTATAAAAATATTTGTGCAATTGTTGTTTACCTTTTGGCTAAATGCTTATCTTATAAAATTTGCAGCTACATTTCTTTTACACGAAACTTATATGTTAAAGAATTCTTATTCAACTGAGAAATTTCTTATAAACACTACAATGTACGTTTTAAGTAACACGTAAAAAGAAAGTATCATTTATAATCGTTTACAAGGTTGAGTGTTTAAGTACTTATTTAAAAGATATAATACTCGACAAATTTGCTATATTAGGAGGGTTGCTAAAAGAATTTGTACATTAAAATTATTCAACCACTCTTCTAGTGTTTTTCAAGTACTTCAAAAAGGAACAAACACAAGCATGAAGATTGAAGATATTGTTGCTGCTCATGAAGCTTACATCATTTGGTGCTCTTTAGCAAAGGAAGCAACCTTCAAGTTACAAGACTACGTCTTAATATATTTATGCTCTCTTAAAGATTCATTAAAGTTTGTAACTATACAAGTGTTAGATTGTAATTATAAATCACATCCTCTCTATGAGAGTTAAGCATTTGTTGTAAGTTCTGCAAAGAACTAAAACACTTGCAACCAGGAGTGGGTGATACTTAACTAGGAAGCGTATCTAGGAGATACCAAAATTGTCTAGGGTTGCTAGGAGTGGATAATACTCAACTAGCTATGGGTAAACTTGATCTAGACAAATGTCTAGGGAAAGATCTTGGAGAGGCTAAACTCAGACTATACGTGTTGTCTAGGGGTGCCAGAGGTGGCTATAATACTCAACCAGGAACGAGTTATACTCGGAATCACGAGTGGTGTAAGAATACTCAAACTAGTCGTGTTGCCTAGAGGATCAAGAGTGGTGTAAGAATACTTAACCAAGAGTGGGTTATACTCAAGAGTGGTGTAAGAATACTCAACCAGGAGTGGGTTAAACTCGTGTAATCTTGATAAGATTAATGGAAACTCTTAAGAGTTCTTAAAGGAGAACTTGATGTAGCTCAAGTTTGATTGAACTAGTATAAATACTATGTCTTATTGTTTTCTTCGTTTAAAACTATTATTAAACTTCCTATGTCATCATCCGAAAGAATAGTTATTCACTTACCTTACTTACTTAGCGTTTATAGACAATTTACTTCTGAAAAATACTTTTATAAAACCATTAGATGCTGCATTGCGAAAATATTTTGAAAACATTATTCACCCTCTCAATGTTTTCCTATGTACTTCAAATATCTCTAAATTGTTGTATGATTATTCTTTTATCATATTAGCTTACCCTTTATTCTGTATTTGTTTTTGTCTATGTGTTTTTCTTTTTATAATGATCACCTTAATAATGTGAACAGTGAAACGACAATTGACCCAATTTAGGAAGATGGTAGTGATGTCGTATAAGATTAGAATGTTAGAGCTTTGTATATGTTATGTTTTGAAAACTTTATTAAGCTTTTCACTTTATATAATAATATCTTTAACTGTATAACAACTTATTTATTTATTTATTTATATATATATATATATATATATATATATATATATATTTTGTATATTTTAATAATATAATTATGTTTGAGATAATTATAATAACTTTATGTATGTATATATCAGTCGATTATCTCATATTAAGTGTGTAATATTTCTTTTATATTTATATACTATTAAAATATTAAAATAGAATGTTATATTAAAAAAAATACATTGCAATTTTCAAAAATACTTTATTAAAATAAAATTAATTTTCCATGGAAAATAATTATAAAAAATTTCATCAAACAGAAAAATAACATCATGTATATAAAATAATAAAATAGTTTCTTAAAATTACGATAATTTTATATTAATAAATTAAAAAAATCTTAAAAGTAAATTTCATCTTCTATATTCATTCAAATGATTTTTTTATAACAATTGCAAGACGTTATGAGAATTATTAAATACAACATATCCATTCAATTATATTAACTATTTGTTGTAACTTTTTAATTATTATATCAAAAATAAAATAGTGAATAAATTATTTATATTTACTGAAAATAGTAAATAATTATATATTTATTAATTTCACAAAAAAAATGTAATAAATTTAGTGGATATTGAAGAAGCTAATTTGTATACATAAAATGAAAACTTTTTGTAGATGAATAAAGATTTTTCAAATGAAATAAAATTACAAGTCAAAGAGAATAAATAAATTTTGTATGTTAATATCAAACAAAAAGTTTATGACTTGAAGTTGAGAGTCAAATAAAAAATAAATATTATCGTATAAAGAAAATAATAAATAAAGATAGCAAGAATGAGTATATATAATTAAATGGGTTTTTTAAAAATATTTTGATTTAATATTTTTAAAGTTTATATTTTTTTTGTCTAATATACCGATTAAACAAGATTGAATAAAAAATGTAATATAGGTTGTGATTGAAGAAAAATATTTTGTAAATTTTAATGAAGTTTGTGAATATTGAAGAAATTAAATAATTAAAAGAAAAAAAATAGAAAAAAATCATGTAAGAACAAAAAGAAGAAAGGTTTCAAAATGAATCAAAACAAAAGAGCTAAGAGAATAGTAGTTATATTTTCAAATTAAATGATAAAGGATTAGGCATTTCCTAATTTAAAGTTTAAAACTTTTAAAAATATTATTACGAATTTTACAATATAAATTCTTCCAGTAAAGTTATTTTTTTATGTTGTGTAATCTAATAATTATTCCGTTCAAATTATCATTTTGATCTTTCGGACTATATTTCAAAATGTATGGTTGTTTTAAATTAAGAAGGCAGTAATCATCTTGAAGTACATGGGTGGTGCATGGAAGAAACCATGGGTGCAGAAAGCGAAAAGCTCCATCATCTTATATAAGCCCAATTTAGCCCAATCTAGAAGAACTCACTCCGTTTTCATTTCGAAGTTCTTCACAAAGTTACTCTCTCACTAGAAACTTGATCTTGAAAAATGGGCTCTAAGAACGAAGAAGCTTCAGAAGAAGGAGCTAACAATTCACCTTCTTCTCCTTCTTCTTCTTCTTCTTCGTCTCCTTCTTCTCATGATTGGAAAACTCGAATCGTTATTCCAACCCTCCTCGCAGGTCTCTCTCCCTTTCTCTCTTTTATTATGTTGCTTCTTTTATTTTTCCCCAATGCTTTTTCATCGGATCACCATTCCCACGATGAACACTAATTTTATTTTATAAATACCCATGATTAAGCTGGAGAAGTTAATACCTATGGAATTTGTGTTTTTCACAAAAGAGTTGGTTTTTCACAACGTGGTGGTCACTTTTTGTACTGGAAAATGTGACATATTTAGCGTCTCGAATAAGAAGATACATGTGGTTCTCTAGAAAAGATACAGGAGCTAATTGGTGTTCTATTTCCATATAATTAAGACAATGTTTTAGTAATGATTAGTTATTTACCTTTTAGTCACTATATTTCAAAATTGTCCATTTTACCTTCATATATATATATATGTATATATATATATATATATATATATATATATATATTTTATTTTTATTTTTTCTATTTTTAATCGTTTAGTCAAAGTTAAGATGACAGGGGCAAAATGAAATTGTAGTAGTATGCATAAGGAGTAAAGATGATAAAAGTAATGTGTGTAGGGATAAAAATGGATGATTAAATGGTGTGTGACATCAATGTTGCAAATTTATATTAGATTGGGCATTTGGGTGGGGATAGAGACTGAAAGAGGATAGAGTGTTTGTTTTTATGATGTTTGTGATTCTTTGGGAGCAGGGGTTGCCGGAGCTGGAATTGGGTTGATTTCAAAGCATCGAAAAACACTTGGTCTTGCTAATGTGTGTTCTAGCTATGCTGCAAATTTCGCCATCGTCACAGGGTGCTATTGTGGTAATTGTTGGATTTTCTTTTGATCCGATTCTCTGCTTTTCAGTTTGGAATTATGTTATTGTATTTTGTATTGATACCATTGTTTGTGTTGATTACTGTGGCGTGCTTTGAATCCTTGAATTTATTGATTTTCTGTGGTTTCTTATAGATTTGGACCCCTCCTTTTCTTAAACACGAGAGTAACATATTATGGGAGACAGCCTGTGAAATTTTGTTGCTGAGGCAGAAGAAGTTGATGCCTTCTCCTCATAATGTTTTACCTTGATTTTCTGAAAAGAAATGAGAACATCCATTATAGGGTTGAGATTTTATATGTAACTATGAAAAGAAAAATATGGCCTCAGTATTGGGGAGGAGTGTTTATGTGTTACTGGCCTGTATTTGCTGTGATTTATTTTTAGTAAAGCCCTATTAATTCGCCCTACTTATAAATAAGTGAAACATGCTATATTGTGTTATAGAGAATCCAGCCATAAATTGGAGCATGGGGAGTGACCTCCATTTTCCCCCATTGCCTCATATATACATTTACTGTTAGTCTTATGGAAAAGTTTGATGAAGTAGATTGGTAAAATTTGAAAATGGTTTGGTGCGGTAACATTTTATTCATCAGAAGTAACATACCTTCATAAATAACAGGAAGCTATTATTTAGATTTGCTGTGAATGTAAAAATGAACTACAGCTTTTTGAATTAGCAAACCTTTATTATATTATATTTAAATTTTTGGCAGGGTTGTTCATACTTCAATGGCATTATGTTATGAAATTCATAATTAATTACTAATAATACCCAGGAAAAATGTATTTTCCGTTTGTAAGTTTGTTTCCAGAAGAATACTTTGATAATCAAACAAGTGCTTTGTTACTGAGTATTAATTTTATAAAATGTTTCACAGATTAAATAATTTAATAGTAATAGTTATAGTAACTCATTGGATGTAAACCCCATTTTTTTATCTATGTGGATGTGATATTGGTATCAGTCTCATGTAGTGAATTGTCATAGAGTGTGACACAGTGAGTTTTCAACTCTGAGAAGTGATGTTATGATATGGATTTGGATGCTATTGAGTGTCTAAATTCCACATTAAGTAATATAAGATGGTATGTAAAATATTTAATTGCTTGGTTTGTCCTCTATAATCCTTATCAATTTGAGGCTCTAGAATATTTGATTTTATCTTTGGACATAATGTGTCAATTGCAAAGATTCAACTCCAATTTGTCTATAAGAAATTTTGTTAAGATATAATGCTGAACCCATGAATTTATCTTGCTTTCCTCGTGTGAATTTGCTAGGAGCCATGAATTGAAAAGAGAAAGAAAAGAAAGATTTGTATTGAATAGAATGAAAAGGATGAGAAATTGGAGAGCACTCTCTCCTCCAAGTTTTTACCCCTCAATAACAAATCTCCCTCTCTCCTATCTTTCTTCCCCTATTTTTGTCTTACTACCCCTCTAGATAACTAGCTTACATTATTATTCTAACTATCCTAACTAAGTTCTCGTCATCCTTATATCCTGACAATACACTCCTCCAATATCTTGTTCTCAAGGTTAGAATGGTGGAAGCTTGATCTCGTGGCTCTTCATAATCACCACGATCTTTACCCGCTCTTCCTAGAAGTAATTGCAATGCTTTCCTGGTGGCATGAGTGATGGTGAAGATAAGGGTGGCTTTTGTATAACAGCCTTTGAACCTTCCCTCTGCCTTGGCTCCATTGCTGAGCTGTCATAGATGCAAAATGAAGTTTAATGCTAAAGGCTCTCCTAACAATTTGAGATTCCAGGATTCGAATGTTATTGATGTTTCAACCTCCTTCATTCTCAAATCTGGGTCCAACAATGATTCTGATTCATATTATGGAAATCTGAATTTAGAAAAAAATTATGCTTTTTTGCATCTCCACCTTGGACTTCCTTATACTATTGGATTACGTAGAAAATGGTCTTTGCAGCCCACATTCTTTACTTTATTCTCCTCATGTTTCTTGTGTCAAAGCATGCACTTTTTCCTCCACCATAATGTCTGTTTCTCTTGCTATTTTGCCTCTTCATTTTTGGTATCTTCCCCATTATGTAGGATCAAGTGTTTACCACCTGGCTAAAAGCTATAATTGATAGTCAAGATGTAACTCTTTGTACTTAAGAGCGTAACAGTCGAGATGTCATTATTCGATTGTAACTTGGTCACCTGGCTTATGTCATGGGACAATTGATGCACCCTGCAACAAAATCTCCCTTAGCAATTGTTGCACTAGGAATCAAATTCTTTGATTGTGACTTGACCCACCTAGTCTGTCCAGATTATTGTGCAACCTATGCAACAATATCCCATTGAGCAATTGCTACATTGGAAATTGAACTTGTGATCTTGGCTCTAATACTAATTATTGGATCAAATGTTGACCACTAGGACAAAAGCTATAGCTGATAATCAAGGTGCAACTCTTTTTACTTATGAGCATAGCGGTCCAAGTGTCACTATTTGACTGTGACTTGACCCACTTGTCCTATACCTCAAGACAATTGATGCACCTTACAACAGTCTCCCCCTCAACAATTATTCCACTAAGAATCAAACTCTGGTACACTAGAGGATAGTTGTGCAACTTAACACAATCTCCCTTTGAACAATTGCCCTACTGGTAGTCAAATTCGTGACCTTGACTTAGATATCAATTGTTGGATCAAACGCTTACCACTAGGTCAAAACTTATAGATGATAGTCAAGAAGAAACTCTTTCTACTTAAGAGAATAGCCACCCATGTGTCATGATTCAATTGTGACTAGGCCTACACCATGGGACAATTGATGCATCTTGCAACACATTATGAGTGTGATTCTTGGTTAATGAGCCTTTTGTACTTCTACCTTTTGATTTCAAAAAGTGAAATAGATTTCTATCACACTCAGCTGCCACTCTCTGAATCAATTTACCCTTTTATGCTTTCATTAAAGGTAGGCAGTTCAAACATTTTCACCAAGAGCTAGCTTTTGCTTCAATGCATTTTGACCCACTTCCCTCCGTGCTATTTTTGTCTTGCTCTGTGAAATATGGATCACCCTCTTCATTCAATATCTTTTACAGCATGTGCTTCAAATTTAAAATGTTGGCCCTCTATTTCAAGAACATTGAAAGTCTTCATTTCTTTGCAGTAAGTTTCCATCTTAGTTTGCTCTTGCATTATGGCAGCCAATCTTTCAAAGATGGGGCTACCATAGCTATTTTTGAATCTTTTTACCGTAGCTGTGAAAAATGATCCCCAGTCTGAATGTGTTATCTTGGTGCCAATAATACAAACTAAGTATCGCCACACCCTCCATGTTCTTGAATGTGTGTTGCAGCTTGTGGATGAATGAATATCTTTTACCACAGTATTTTTCAACCATAACCAATTGGGTCTACCCACTCAAATGCTGATCGCTCTTTTCTGCCAAATGCCTCTATCTCTAACACTGGCTCTTCCTGGAAGATCCGATAAGCTGGACCAATTTGGTAGGAACCAAGAATTGAAAACAGAAAAAAAAAAAAGAAATATCTTTATTGAATAGAATGAAAAGTACTTGAAATAAGAGAGCATTTTCTCCTCCAAGGGTTTCTCCTTTACAAAGGATTAACAAAAACGGAAAACCTCCCTTTCTCCTATATTTCCCTTTTTTATGTCTCACTGCCCACTAAGTAATCCATTAATTTTCTAACAATCTTAACTAATTTCTCCTTTTCTATCCTAACAGAATTAAATTGTAACCCTCCTCTGTGTAGATAAGTTGATTGGTTCATTAGATCCTAGGTTGGGAATGGGGCTCGAACCCTAGTAGATGACTTCTTACCTAATTTAATAAGATACAATTCTGTCTAATTTGTTAGGCGCACGAGAATTTGTGGCTGCAACTAGAAAAACAGGACCTGACGACATATGGAACTCTGGATTAGCTGGATTTGGAACTGGTGCTCTTCTTGGGCGACTGCAAGGTTTAGTTCTGCCCCTCTCACTATTGCTGCGTTCTTGTGATTTTTGTCAGCCATTAACCATGGTGAATTATCTATCTGTTCTTCACCTTAACTTTTATTATGTATTTTAAAAAGAATTTTCTCTTGGATCTTACTCTCCATTACACTTTGTATTTTGTGTGAACTATTTGCTGCAACTTGTTACATATATAATTTATTCAGGACATTTGATCCTTCTCAGCAACTTAGACTGAAATAACTTTACTTGATGAGATCTGAAATGTTTCCATTTTCAGTTTTCTTTCTCAGTTGTTTTTCTTTTTTGTCTGTGAAATCTTTTTCTACTTTCTTATGTTTTTTCTAATGATTCCTACATTGTCATAAAATTTTGTAATAATACCTAAAGCATGTTTTTCACTAGGGTAGTCAATGACAAATGGATTTCTTTTAAAAATAGAAATTGATCAATATTTTTATCTTAAAGAACTTGGATGTGCTATAGCATTGTCAATTACTTACAAGGAAGTAGATGTATCATGGTTATCCCAAATACATTTTTATTTTTTTTTTATCTTAGATTGCCTCGTATTTTTAATATTTTCTAAGGGTAAGGTTCTTGGAGATTACCACTGGGATTGATATGGAAGTTACACACCCTTGGAGAGGATGAAAGTAATGTTGAGAGCGTCTCTTAAATGCAATGCTACCCAAGGGATTACTCTCATGAAAATGCTTGTGGGAATAATTTGGTCAAAGAGAGAGTTTTCCCAGATTGTTTAAATTTTGATGAATGCATTATTTGAATGTAAATTGAATGTAATAGTTCTTGCTAAAATGTGGTCTGTAGTTACAGAGGATCGGTTACAAGCTTTGAAAATTGATTTCAATTGTGAAATTTTAGGTGGTCAACTGGGTGCAATCCGGTACTCTGTCGTCTTTGCTGTTGTGGGGACAGCAGCAGACTTTACTTATTTGAAATTGAAAGATGCTTTGAGAGATTACACTAAAACAATATACCAAGACATTGAGAATTCAAAAAACAGTGGATCTTGGTTAAAATTGCCAGAATGGTTTCCAGTTCAAGTACTCGATGAGGAAGCCCTTGCTGCTAAACGAGCTCAGGAAGAGCAATTCCTTCAGCAAAGGGCAAGGATTCGCAGCCTTAAAGAAGAAGAACCTTGAGAACTTAAATTTTTGTGGATGTTTTGCCTGATTCTTGAGCGAGGCAAACTTTCACCAGTAAAGCATTTTGTATACCCAATTTTATTTTATTTTATTGAGTTAGTTTCTAATAATGTACTTTTCAAGCTAAAAAGCAATGGCTTCAGCAGAGATTTTGAAAATGTCGAGATTGAAATTCATGTACTCATTTGGATTGTCTAATGATTTTTCCCTTCTCAGGGTAGACAATGTCCAGTTACTACGTGAGGAAAATCTATAGAAGTATAAATGTTGTAGTTTGACATTTTCAACCTCCAGAAAATGGCTTCAAATGAGATTGTTTTCTATTCTATTATATCATTTCACCCTTTTACTCTTGGTGTTGCCGAAAATCATTTGGCTTCACAAGCCCATGATCATGACAAGCCCCGAAAACATGTTCCATGTTTATGCATTGATATTTACATCCTTTAGTGTGTAAACAAAGCCCTGACCATGTTTGGCTACGACATTGACATAGCTGTGCTTCAACCTCTGCAAATGACAGGGAAAACAGTGAAAACAACCCATCAATATTACCCAACTCGAATGCTTGATATGTGTGACTTGTGACTTACAAAACTTGGCAAGTCAAAATGAAAAAATATTCAAAGGAGTATATCAGACAAAATGAAATTTGGTGAATGAAGAGTTATTCAGTTGTGATTGTAGCCCAGGTGGATAGAAGGAGAGTGCAAAGAACACAAAGAACTTAGGAGCAGAGGAAGCCATTATTGCTAAATGCAAATGCAAATGTAAAAAAGGTAAATGATTTCTCTTGTAATGTGGAATGCATAGACTGAGTTGTGTTAAATAGTAACACTAATGCATTGCGACAATATTGTTTCATGCTTTGCTTGTATCACATTTGACTTTTTATTCTTTTCTTCATTGTTTTATAAAATTTGCTACATTATCTTGGTCTGGTTATCATTCTCAAAATTGGATTATTTCTAACATTTGTTTATACATGTTGTTGGACTAGTAGTGCACATGATTTCTAGTAACATATGATGATGTTTATTTTATAGGTTAAATGTTTTTATTTATTAAATTTTAATGTAAAATTGAAATTTGTTTATCTTAAATTTTGATATAATTTGGTTCTTAAATCCTATAAATGTATAAATTTATTTATTTTGACCAAATTGTCTTAAATTATTTTGACACGTCAAGTTGCATTTTCGATCATATTTGAATTATCAACATTATTTGACACATTGTAATTCAAATATTAATTTGAAATATTGTTCAATACATAAAAAAATCAAAACGATTAGGTTAAAAGAATTATATTCATTTATTTTTAAAGTTTAGAGATCAAAATATATCAGAATTTTAATAAAAGACGAATTTTAATTTCATGTTAAAATTTAGGAATTAAAAATATATTTAGATTTTATTTTATTTTATTGAGTTCGCTTTGTGTACAACACATCTTCTACCTTCCTTGTTCACTTGTAAGAGTTTAATAAGGAAGTTAGTGTTGCATTAATCCGTTAATCTTAGGAAAAAATGTTCATGTTTCAAGTTGAGTATTTATATTATGGATAATGCTTAGAACGAGGTACATGGTTGCCCTTTATTTAAATCTACACTCAAAATCTACAAACAAATATTAGGCGTTGCTTTCTACACCATCTTTTCTTGAAACAACCTCATACTTTTTGAAATTCCAATAATACCCTTGATGAAAAACAAAAAAAAAATGATCTTCTTGGACAGTTTCTCACACAAAAGTGGAGGCCAACCAATATGAAGGGGGTGGGCAACAAGTTAGACAAGGAGGAAAACGAAAATGGAGATAGAAATATATTTTAGCTTTTTATTATTTTATTCAGAAATGGTTAAAAGCGTCATTTCAGCATGATTATGGGGTTTCTCAAGAAAATATGAGATGGAGGAAGCAATGGCCCGAATCTTAATCTTAGGAAATCAAACTTTTGAAACTTCTAAATTGAAATGTAGTTATGAAAAACACATTTCAAGTGTATAAAGAGTCTCAGGTCTAAATCTAACGTTCAAATAGAAAATAAAAAAAAAGTTTAAATTTAAAAAAGAAAGAGTATTAAATATTAAATTACATAAAAAAAACCATAAAGGAGAGAAGTATAAGATTCATGCTAGAAAGAAACTTGTTGATAATATGATATTATCTTATACATTAATATAAAATGTGATTATTGTTAAACTTAATAAGTGGTAGAGAATTGTATGAATCTTGTATATAGTTTGAAATAGTTATAATTTTCTTTAGTTTGATATGAATGATATGGAATGAGAGGGTAATTATTCCTAAGGTGGGAATACTACTATATTGATGATATGTGAAGTATATTAATGTCGTAGTTGAAGTGAGACTATTCTAATTTTACTAAATGTTGAATTTATGTAAATAAAAATATTTAGAGTGACATTCGAATACTAAATCTTATATTACCTTGTGATACTTCTTGGTAGAGGATGTGACCTTATCATGATATACATATAATACTTGAAAGATATGAATGAGTATGACATCTACATGACCTTAAATTTTACTCAATATATTAATTCTATAAAAATCATGTGAGTTATACGACTTTTATGACGATTAAGACGAATAAATAATGAACAAGGAAATAATAAAATTTAGCCTGATCAACATGATTTTCAATTGAATGAATAAAGGTAAAAGAGGACATTTGTTGAGTAAAATTATGAATGTGACCGAAGAAGGTTGCATTGAAGAGTAACAACCATTTATTGGACGCGTTTACTTGCACAGATAGAATAACAGGACAATTATCACGCAGTGTAGGTTTTAGGTATAGTTGGTGTTGCAGGAAAAACCATTGATAAGAGTATATAAATAAGATATTCTTGAATGTTTTGTAGGGTTGTAAAATAAACATTCAAATTTCGTGATATCAATGGTCATGATTAATACAATGTGATTTCCTGTGTGGGCTTTCAATTTCAATTAGTTGTAGGAATGCTAAAATGGTCCCTTTTGACTAGTAAAAATAATTAACAAGCATGTTTAAAATCTTGACTTCTTCTTTCAATTTTGTATTGTATATTTTAAAAGTATAATTAATTATGTAAGTATATTTTAAATCTTTAATTGACCCATTAATGATTCGAATTACAGATATGAAAAAGGACTATTTTACATATTTTCAGACTGAATATTGTGAAAGGTATATTTTGAATTTGAAAATATCTTTCAAAATGGTTAATTTAGAATATAGAAAAAAAAAATTAAAACAAAATATTCTAAACATTTCCAAATCTAAAAAATTTTTTGTTTACGGAATATATCTCTCACCCATTTTCTTTTATTCTTGTTTTATTTTTTATAACTTTTTTTTTAAATTGAAAATATAACTTAAATTTATCAAAGAGAAAGATTGTTTAAGTTTTTTTTTTTTTTTTTTTGAAAACTAAAAATGCGAAAAAAAGGAAGAAAATGAGAGGTATTTGAAGGCTTCAACCTAGCCAAAACTAATGCTATGTTAGCGAATAGTATTATTGTATATGCGAATTGGTAAAGATAGAAATAAGAGATATTTGGTGTTTGCATGGCCTGATTTGAGGGTAACATCCCAGACAGATTTGCAGGATTAATCATCCACTTCCATCTCACATATAAGGAGGAATTTAAATTAGTGTAAGTATTTTTATTATATTATCCTTACACCTTTTAAATAACTTACTGGATGGTCATGTTTTTTCATGACTGAATTTTTTTTTTTAAATAATAATAATAATAATAATAATAATAATAATAATAATAATATTGTTTTAATTATTTATTAATTATAACATTTCAAATACTTACAAATATCATTTTATGTCAATATTATCATTAAGAGCAAATTAGTAATTTTTATTTTCTATCATAAACTAATCAATTCACGAGACATTGCAAAATTTCAAACATTGAATTTCCCAACTCCAACCCTGCATAATATTAAAGATTGCGGGAGGTATGCGCATTGATGCCATTGATGCAAGAAAGAGAAAGAGAATGATGTGGAAGAGCTTCTAGAACTCAAATGATGATGGAAGAAAGAGAAGAAGAATGGCGAGGAAGAATGACTAGGAAATGTAACGACACGTGGTGCAGAAAAGATTTTTAACGTCACTTTTTAAATGATATATTTTCAAATATTCAACGTAAAAAATATTGGTGACATTTTCGTAAATAAAACAACTATTTAGACATCAGTTATGGAAATCTGACGTCTAAATACTCATATGTTGGTTCCTCCGAATGAATACCAAAATTAAATGAAAAAGTAAAAAAAAATATTTTTTTATTCTATTTAGACATTGACTATGGGAGATCGACGTCTAAATACTCATATACGTTGCTTCTCCCGAATGGATGCCAAAACTAAACGAAAAAGAAAAAAAAAATTATTTTATTTAGACGTTGGCTAGGGGGGGTCTGACATCTAAATACTTAGCCTAGAAATCTAAAAAGTCACTTTTTGATTCCATTTAGATGTCTGATCCTGCCACTCCGATGTTTATAGTCATTTAAACGTCGGCCACCCCATCCTGGACGTCTAAAGTGTGTGCCAAATTTTTAAAGTGTGTACTCACTATTCATCATCTTCCTCGTGTTTTCTCTCCGCGGCTACGATTTTAAGGTTTGTTTTCTCACTTTTGCACCGTTTAAAATTAATTTTATTTCGATTACATTACTCTTTGATGAATTATCTTTCATTTGAACCGATTAAAATGTGTTTTGGTGTAGTTTTACTCGTGTGCTTGGTCTTCGTGACTACTTTGGTCCTACACAAAAAAACACTCAATCCATGAGTCAGAAGGCATTGAAGAAGATGGTTCTTCAGTAGAAGGAAAGACTCAACCAAAGCATGAGAACAATGGAGCAACGATTCATGGAGCAACTACAAGAACAAAAGGAAATACAAAGAACGCTTGAAGAGAAGTTGCATTCCATGACTCAGGGCACACAACAAACGTTTGATCTATGTAGTCTGACGTCAATGTAGACGTCTGACTGTGGGATCCGACATCCTACCAACGTCTCCCAGAAAGACTTCGGGTTAGGATCAGTCGTAAAAAGCTCAAAATAATAGACGTTAAAAGCTTTTTCTGCACTAGTAGAAGCTAATAGAGAAAGTGCAACATTGTACTCGTAGAAGAAGAAAGAGGAAGAACGGTGAAGATTAAACGGTTAGAGTTTTTAATATAATTTTATTGAAGAGAAGAATATAGAAAACTTTATGGAAGTTCAAAAAGAAAAAACTACAGGAAGAAATTGCCATGAGTTGAACATACTATTGTACAATGGTGACAAAAATATCACGAACAAAATTTTTTGAGCCATGTAGATCCATAGTCTTTAAACACTTATTTGCGGTGTGTTGTACAAGTCTCCAGAATATAACAGGAACTTCTTAAAACTATATGAAGATATTAGACCTAGAAAGGAACTCTGAAATTAATAAAGTAATAAACCCAAGATGTTATGAAAAGCAAAAAAAAAAAGAATAAAGAAAATAATAGAATAAGAGAATGAGAAAAATTGTGTGTTTTGGAGAATGCACCACACTTTATTTTTAGAGTTTGTGATACAACTTAAAACCCATGATCTACAGAAGAATCTTGCATAAATCTACTGGTCAAAACTGTTTTCAACAAAGAAAAGGAACGTTGCACGCAAACAGTGCCTTTGTGGACGAATATGTTGGAAAATCGTGACTTGCGGAGAAAGTTGATGCCAATGTTAATACATCAACTATCTTTTTCAATATAAACAAGTTTTACAACCCCCACATACTGCAAAAGATGAGAAAAAAAGATTGAAGAGAAAGAAAAGAAGAATTTTCCTGGATTTTATAAGATGTAATGCATCAGAGCTGGTATAACAAGCTATATATATGAAACAATTCTAGATCAAGAAACTTAACACACAATGTAGTTGGTATAGTAGGCTATATAAACCAAGGACACTTAACATGTGTTATAGGTTTGTTAATCAGAATACACCCCCACAATCCTTATTCTTATCTCGTTGCGTTGCGTTTATTATGCCATGTGTGTGCCCATATTTATGAGTGCTTTAGAGATCATACCAAGATCTCATCTAAGCGGCCCCACTTGACACTCATATAAGTAATTTCATCATGTATATGTTGTAGATCATACACCACCTCTAAGAGGTATGAAAATTATTAAAAACTTTGTTTAAACTATAATTCTTTCACCACATAGAGTTTTAATTATAAAGTTTAACCTCTCAATAATGTAATCTCTAGCACTTTCACACACATTATAGGAATGGACATATTTGATTTAAAATCAATTCAGTGCTATCAAAACTAACAAGTGAGTTTTTTTTTTTTTTTTACCTATATGAACCTTATTCATGAGATCTCCAATCACAAAGGTTGGGTTATCATCACTTGTTTATTTGCATGTGACTTAGATTTCATTCTCCTTGATGTTTCTAAGATCATATTTCTTCACAAGGGTTTTGTCATAGGATCTGCTAAATTCCATTATGACTTCACATAATCAATGAAAATAGTTCCACTCTTTAGCAGCTACTTCACTAAATTGTGTCTCAATTGTATATGTCTATTCTTTTCATTGTGAATTTTGGTTTCAGCTATAGTTATTGTCGATCACAATATATTGACACTGATGAAGTTGGTTTCATTCCTGGTGGAATGTTTGTTAAGAATTTTTCCAACCACTCAACCTCACTACCAACCATCTTATAACACCCCAGTTCTGGGTGTCACAAAAAACGTAATAAATTCAAAAATTTTCAAGTCCAATGATAAACAAACTCATTTCTTGTAGCACATCCTAGAAAAAAAAATACAATAGAGTCGTCAATTGCATTAAAAATCAAAGGTAACATTATATTGTGTCAAAATCTTATTAAAAAAATAAATTTAGTAAAAACCCCTTATTATTTCCCATCCTCTCGACCCGTCTACATCGCATCAGTAATATCTGCATCATCACTTGCTCCTGTATAACATAAATATTATACGATCATCGCAAACAAACAACAAACAACTAAGTACAATAACATATATAACACAGAAATAAAAATGTCTGAATCAAAAAGAAATGAATAAGTAATCCCACAACACTTAGTTAATATAACATGCTCACTTCTGATACCATCCATTAGTATACTCATAACCCTTTCAAACATACTAATACCCACAATAGAGTGGTCAGGTCATCCTACCATCGTAGTAAGGACCTGTCTCCCCTACTTTTTAAGAACTTAGGAGTAACAACTTTAGTGAATCTCATACTGAACACTATACTAAGATACGAGCTATAGGGTAAAACATTCTCCTCTCCACTATCTCACACAGGCGAAAGGATACGACACTCAAATTCATCCTCTTTCATTACCTCTCATAGACGAAGATAACATTTTTCCATTGTCTCACACAGGCGAAAGAGAGCTTTTAAACTCAGTGTGTATCACAAAACTTCACCACCAATCCTCCTTTACTATTGTATAGCACACCAGCCCGAAAGATAGCACCACACTTTATTTATAGAGTTTGTGAACCAATCCAAAACCCATAACCTACGGAAGAATTCGCATAAAGCTTCTTATCAAAATCATTTTCAACCGGAAAAGAAGAAATGTTGCACACAAACCGTGCCTTTTGGAGACGAAGACGTTAGAAAATTGTGACTAAAAAAAGAAAGTTTATGCCAACATTAATAAACCAAATGATTTTTGCAATATAAATAGATTTTATAACACATACCAAATTAATTTGCCAAATTACATTATTAACTTTAATATGAAGCTTATTCAATATTAATATAAAAATATTTCAATCATAATTACGTAAATATCTTTTAGTTTATATAGTATCTTTAAAAACTATTCTAATAATGAACTTTTTAGTCTTTTGAATTAAAAATCTTAAGAATTACTAATAAAAAAATCATAAATTATATGTGGAAAATAAAATAAATTTATTAACTTATTTTTCATAAAAATACAAATAATGTTTGTTAACTGGGTCTATAACTATACTAGGATTATATCAAGTTGTGCCTACATTGATTTCGCTTTCGCTGTTTCTCGTTGACGCTATAGGCACTTATTATATTATTTTCTATCTTCTTTAATAAAAATACATTTTATTAAAATAATAATTTCTTTTCAAAGTGGAGAAAAGGATAGTGATGGCGACGTGATGTTTTTTTTTTCTTAATTCCTTTCCTCTCTGTCTACATAAGTTTCTTTTTATATATATAAAAGAATTTAGAAAAATAAAATAATTTTGTCTAAATATTAAATGGGATATTTTAGATGAATTTCCAGAAAACTATGAGATGTTGTATTACACTATTCTCTTATTGTATTATAAACCAAAACATATTCCTCAAATCTTACTATGTATCTTTGCCACCTGTGATGATAGTTAAAGATCAAACTGGATCCAGTTTTGTTGACATTTTCTTATAATTTTGGGATTAAATATGTAAATAATTTGGACTTTAATCGTTCTTGGTCATAGGTTTCAATATATATATGTATATATATATAAACTTTGCACAGCTCATGATCGTGTTTTTATAGCACTAATCATGCTAAGAACCATTAAACAAATATGATTAATTAAAAGAACTATTTTTGATGAAGCATATTTTTAAATATTTTTAGTTTTCCTCGATCAAATTTAGATTTCAGCAATCTATAGAATAAAGATTCGCATTACACATAAACTTGGTTTAATTTATAGCATAGAATTTTCAATTTTAGTTAACAAATAATACCAAAAAGCTAAAATATTACACTCAAATGATACCCTTAATTAAAAAACAAAATTTTAACATCAATTTCTAAAATTGACTTTATAAATTATAAAGTTAAACTTTTTTTATTTAAAATAATAATTATTTATATTGATTTACTGTTATGATGTAAATATCAATATGCAGCAATAATTAATGAACTGAAAAGTGAAATACAATTATTTTAAATGAAAATATAATATTAACGATAAATTATTAAATAAAAAGCCAGAAAATAGTATATTCAATTCCCTATTTACAGTACATGTAAGCATATTATACTTAATTAAGTTGCATGTCTAATACATAGTATTAATATCTTAATTTGAGATGTTTTTATATTTTAATTACATTCATTCATATTTTTATTTTTTAATATTAAAATAGCTATTAATAATAATAAATTAATAATAAGAGTTATTAGGAAATTTAAAGATTTAAAATTAATAAATATTTTTGAAAGACTTCATAGTATTTAAACTTGTACGTATAAAGAAATATATTTGAAGTTGATAGGTATGAATGAATGTTAAACGTGTTATATATATTTACATGTGTTCACACATTACTATCACATTCAACACAAAAAAGTCTTTCAACGCAGTCTGTTGTAGGGTTAATAAATCACCACTTCCTATTTGCTTATAATATTTTGTTAATTTTTTTTTGTATAAATTAAAAAATATATATTTTATTTTATTATTTTAATATACTTCTAGGTGAGTCATTCATTATATATATATATATATATATATATATATATATATATATATATATATATATATTTTAAACTATATTTATATTTCTTTATATTATTATAATTGCTTTTTTTCTTATTAATTAAACTACATCTACTGGACACCTTTAAAATTTGATGGAGTGAAAACAGGTAGGAAAAGCATAATTAATATATTGAGGATGGAATTTTTGTTATTATTTTATGAATAATGAAAGATAGTTTTAGATTACTTAAACAGTAAGTTAAATGTGTTTTGAGTATGCATTGATGATAGGTGTAAATTTTATTAAATGGTGAAGTTGAGTTGTGTTTAAATTACTTTATCAGAATGATTTATTAAAATCTAGTACAGTAAAATTGGTTAGGTTTATTGTATTAATTGATATTAAATTTCTTTATTTTTATATTAATTAAAAGATAGCAGTAGTAGTAGAGTTCATATTCTGTCCTTTTTACGTACTTTTTCGCTAATTTGTGTTTAATGAAGCATTAAAGATATACCTACACTTGTTTTAAATATACTGTTTTTCATTCTATCAGTGTTTGACCACATCAGTGTTATATTAGATACATGTAATAAATAATAAATATTTACCTCCTAAACTGTTCAATTCTACCGGTTGACAACTCATTTTTAGAAATATTTTAATCGTTAAAATAGTTAATTTTTGTATTTACAAAAAAGTAAAGAGATTCAAAAATAAAATAGTAGTTATAAAATGTGGGTAAAAATTTGTTGAATATAAAAAGAAAATAATAGTGACATTTATTCTGTTTTAGAGTGTTGAAGTTGTTTGTGATTGAGTACATTATCATACTATACACTTTTAATTTTTTTAATAAAGAGTTCATTAAAACACGGTGCAGTATCAGACTATCTGTTCCCAAATATTTATTATCTACAAAAAATAAATAAACTTTAATTTATAACTAATTTATATTATATTATATTTTTATTAAATTTTATTTTAAAAATGTATAGAATATATATTTTAGATATTCGTAGATATTCACGGAATATTTGTAAATTTTAAAATATCCATAAAATTTTTTAAACAGCTATTAAGTAACAGAATAATAACATTAATTTCTGTTATTGTAGGTCGAATATTATTGTAGTATGTTGCTATCCCTAGATGTCAACTTCCACGTCTTGCAAAGCTATATATATATTCTTTTAATGAAGGGTTGCGTTCACACCTTCACACCTTGGAAATGAGTTGGATGGTGAAAATGGCATTATAAATGACGTTGAAAGTGTGCATTTAGACGCACAAGCATTTCCATTTTAGCTCGACCTTGCCACAAAAATGGATGCTGAAACGTTGGTCTTAGCACAAACAAACAGAGAAGGTACAAATTTGAACTCCATTATAACATATTCTTTTGGTTTTTTACATACAATGTTACTTTCACCAATAGTAGGGCTAATCGGAATTTTCAAACACTTTTATTTTCAGTTGTTCTTCCTTTTATATCCAAAACAGAGATCCCAGAAAGAGAGAATGAAACTGAAGATGAAAAACATCAAGTTGAGGAAGAAAATTTTGATTCTGCTAAGCTATATTTCAACCCTTCTAATTCTTTTATTTACATGAAAAATGGACCTGCAATTGGCATAGCCATGTCTCCTACAGAAGAAGTTCGTGAAATATATTTGAAAAACATGTTCGTGATGCCACCAAACCATGAATTCTACTGCCCCAGTTGTGCAGTTTGCATCACCAAGGTCTTGCTTTGCACTACACAACCAGTTATGCCTCCTTCAGCTACAGTTCCTCCAGTTACGTCTACTGTTCATCCAGTTGGAGTGCCAGTTACAGTTCCTCCAGTTACGCCTACTGTTCCTCCAGTTGGACTGCAAGTTACAGGTCCTCCAATTACGCCTACTGTTCCTCCAGTTGGAGTGCCAGTTACAGTTCCTACAATTCCTCCAATGATTCATGACGATGAAAGAGACGTTGAATGTCTCGTACGATGCTCAGAATGTTTTACGTTACTCATTCAGAAAGGTAACTCTTGTTTTGTTTACCCGCTATCACTGTGATTTGGTGTGTCTCTATATTATTATTATAAAGTAATTAAAATAGAAAAATATTATTTGTCACATCTAATTTTTTACATTTATTTCATACTATGTTTTTCTATTTTTTACTTTTTTTTTCTTAAAAAATACAAAATTTTATATTGTTATGATTATACTTATTAGGGCAAAGATTTTAATAAGATGCATGTAGATAGAAAAAAAAAATGCAATGGTATATGCTAGGGGCAAAATGTTCTAAATGCATGCCTAATTATTTTTATTTTAATTAGGGAAATTGATATATTTTAAATAAAATTACACAATATGGTTAGTGGTATTCTAAAATACTGATGTTTTGAATCTTTTTCTATATATAGTAGAAAAAATTTTAAGAAAAAGAAGTTTAACAATAGAACTTTTCAAAAATATGCAAGAAAGAATTTAATCGTATTTTAAATTACGACTACTACGAGTTAAAATAATAAATCGTGTTTTCAAAGATATGTTACTCATATTCTATTATTTATTTGAAATTCTTGTATTTGATTCTTTTCAAAAAAAATAATTCCAAAACGTTTAAACAACACTTCTGTAATATGTTAAATTGAAAAAAAAAAACGTTTTAATTTAGAAATTCGTTAAAGTGAATTGAAATGTAAAATCTATGTTTATTAATTTTCATAACAAAATCATCAATACGACACCATTCAGTTCAAGCAATTATTGTAGAGCAAAACATGGAAAGCTGTTTCTTTGAATTAATGAATGTTATTAGTCTATGATTGCACTCTTTAATAAAATACTACAAAATTATCATATATCGTTGAAACAAAACTTTGTCCTTAGCTAGCAAGTATCGAGAATATTGTTTTAATAGAAATTAAAAGATTACTATTATAGTTTATTAACTTATATTTATTTATTAATAAAGTTAATTCACTAAACTGTTAGTGTTGATTTATAATATTTATATAACTAATTAAATACTTATTAAAGAAAAAAAATACACTTAAGAAAACATGTTTATCAACTATAATATTTTATATATATATATAACAACCATTTTTGAGAAATGTTGATTTCAACATTCATTGATGTTACTTCTCTATATACTTCCAAAGCATCAACCTGCAGCCTAATTTTACTATATTTTCTTTCTATTTTCATTTTGAAGATTTTAGGTCAAACTTGTATTTGCATTAGTATGGAATATATACAAATATTATATTATATTATATTATATATATATATATATATATATATATATATTTCTTTTTTCAAGTGATTAATCAGATCCGGCAACTTAATTAAATATATTATCAGTTGTTGAAACCATGTGAAATTGAACAGCAAAACGCGTAAAAAATAATGAGAAGTAGAGTACACGTTCTAGAATTTAATACTTCACCTAATTAGTGCTTAATTGATATTAACTATTATCATTGACTTTGACTTTTTCTTTTCTTTGTTTTTTCATCAGGCAAAGATTTCTTCACTGGTTTGGTATCACGAGCTCCTGGAGGTAATGAGAACTTAACAATCACATATTTTTCCATTTTTTACTTAAGTATCATCAATTAATTATAAATAATTGGAATTTATACTTTTTTTAATGATCTAAAAGTCAACAGAGTTAAGCTGATAATCTATTTAGTTTCTGTTTAAATTAATCATTTGAGCAATTGGACACAACACAATTAATATTGGCTGAGTTAATAAACCCTATAATTTTTTTTATTAATAATGATAATTTTTTCAATTCCATTCTAAGGTAAATTTTAAAAACATATAACTTTTAAGAGTTGAGACTTGAACTTTAAAATAACAAATTATAAAGTTAATTAACTGAAATATTCTAAATTTCCATAATGACAAGGAAAGGATGAATAAGATAGCTACTAAATATAGTTTTTTTATTCTTCCAGACAAGGCTAGTTGTACCAGAGAAAACGATGCGTAAATAACATAACAAAACTGCTTAACATTTTGTGAGACTACTTGCCATAATATATATATATATGATGAAGACACCACTCATAATCTTGAAAATCATTACCCTTATAAAAGGAATGTTTTCACACGTAAATTATAAAATCGATACGTATAGATATTGAGTGAAGACATTAATAAATAATAATTTAACAGTAGGTGATACAATAAATAGAACAATCAACGAATTTTGTTACATTAGATTTGAAATGAAGTTTGTAAGTATTTATATTATGAAAATTTGTATCAAATCTTCTATAAAAAGTTATATTTAATTATTATATATATATATATATATATATATATATATATATATATATATATATATATATTACTGCAGCATTATATTGATTATGGTGTATTTTGGTTGAAATTCAGACAGAAACTCTGGAGATATAGCAATTGATGTAACAGATCAATCTAATACAGTTTCACAACCTATCATCCCAGCAGAGAGTAATAAGGGTTGGGAAATTCTTAAAAGCATCGTCTATGGTGGTTTGGCTGAATTATTAGCAAGCCTCAGTGTTGTAACATCTGCAGCA
The DNA here is from genome assembly GCF_000741045.1 of Vigna radiata var. radiata. Classification (NCBI taxonomy): domain Eukaryota; kingdom Viridiplantae; phylum Streptophyta; class Magnoliopsida; order Fabales; family Fabaceae; genus Vigna; species Vigna radiata. The sequence goes on along the minus strand of NC_028359.1, from coordinate 13,947,537 downwards.
AGTGCTGATGCTGCCACAGGTATGAAATCAATACTTTTGCTTTTTCATTTTTCTTTCTATTACAATATATATAGGATGAATCTCAATCATGATTTTACTTGAACTTTATAATACTGTTTTTGTTTGAAAAAAAAAAGTATATATATATATATATATATATATATATATATATATATATAATAACTAATGTCCACTAAAATATCAAAAAAGTGTAATATATGCATGAATTAACAATCCCTCACATTTTTTTTACTTGAATAATGATATTATAACATACTTTTACATTTATTTGATATAGAATACAAGGATAAAAAGATTATAAAAGTGTAAATTTTTGTATTTTTTCAAAAAAAATAAATAAATAAGTAAAAAAAATAGTACAGATGAATTTAAAAAAAAATTATATGTCTCAAAGAATATTTTTCTGTGATTTACTTGTTATTTTAATGAAAAGGGTAGTGTGGATGTTATAATGAATAAAAACATGAAATAATTTTTTTTATACTTTAAAATTAGTTCATGTATTGAGTCACCCAAGTATTCCTTATATATTAATTCATTCTTTAACGAAAATAAATAAATAACTTAATTTAAATTAAGGGTTAAATATGTTTTTAGTCTCTATACATTTGGGTGATTTTGGTTTTAGTCCCTCTTTCAAACTAAGGTACAATTTAGTCCTTCAACTTTAGAAAACTCTGATTTTAGTCATTTTTATCAAATGTTTTTAACTTTATTTGTTGTTTCAAGCACATTTCTCAGTTAATATTGAAGCAAAAATGTGTCAAACAGTGTAAACAACCCAAATGCTATAATGAAACGCGTTTGAAATAGCAAATAAAGTTAAAAAAAATTGGTAAAAAGGACTAAAACCAGAGTTTTCTAAAGTTGAAGGACTAAATTGTACCTTAGTTTGAAAGAGGGACTAAAACCAAAATCGTGGGGACTAAAAACATATTTAACCCTTAAATTAATTTTGATTTATACATAAACTAATTTTAATATTTGAAAAAGAATAATGTTTTTCTAAAGTCTCTATCATGCCAAGTTTAAAACATTCTTGAAATCATATGATATCATTGACCAGAAGTCGTGCTAACAAGTTTATATATTTATATATATTTTTCACAAATTGTGTTTGCAGTGAGTATTGTTGCTCTGGGTATTGCAAATCTAATCGGTGGACTTACAGTGTTGACTCATAATGTAAGTTTTTGTTCATTGCATGATTGCTGTAATTCCTTAACTTATAAACTTTAAACCTTAAATTATAAACTCTCAGTTTTAAATCTCAAAAAAATTAATTTAAATTTATTATTTAAAGATTAAAGTTTTTTCTTTTAATTTTTTTGAGAGACTAAAACAAATTTATTATTTGGAAAACCACAATTACAAAGGTTAACATTCTTAACAAATCACACAACTTGTTTCAATACATAAGAAAAATGGAAAATATATTTATAACAACTTTTATTGACAATTTTTTTACAACCGCTTACGTGACAGCTTATGATTGATTCGTTTCAAATATACAAACCAATGACATATAATATGTTATCAAAAAATTATTAAAAATAATTGTTAAAATATCATAGTCCAAAAAAAATTATAGTTTTCTTTTCATTTTTTATTGTCAAATGAAAATAAATATAAAGAAAAGTATTTTTTTAACAATTTCTTTTGACAATTTTTTTCCAATCGCTTATGTAGTAGTAGTTTGTTATTGATTTTTTTTTCAAATATACCAACCAATAAAATAGTGATAGTCGTAGAAAAAAATTTGTTAAAAAAAGATGTTGGGTCCAAATATAAATATCACTTTAGCATCTTTATCTAGAAAAACCTACAAAAACAAACATTTTTGTTTTTACCTTCAACCCTAAAACAACACAATAGTCTCCCAAAACAACACAGTTTTCTTTTGATGAAACTAAGTGTTCCTATGCATGGATACAGCTAAGGGACTTGAAAGCTTCAAAACCAAGAGAAGAGGGAAGTGAAAGAAATGATGAAGAAGTTGATAAGTATTATGAACAACTGGGAAGGAGGGAGAATTTCTATCTGCATGCATTTTTTGCCATCTTATCATTCATTATCTTTGGGTTAGTGCCCCCACTCGTGTATGGCTTCTCATTTGGTGAGAGTGATGACAAGGATCTGAAGCTTGCAGCAGTTGCAGGAGCTTCTCTCATTTGCATCACATTCCTTGCCATTGCCAAAGCTCATACCCAAAGAACCAATAACACTTTCATGACATACTTCAAAACTGTCACATTTTATGTTACTTCTGGAGTATTGGCTTCACTACTTACTTATGTGGCTGGAGCCCAGATCAAGAAACTGGTAGAGCAGCTTCCATGGTTTCAACCAAAACCAAACTTCGCTTTGCCTCTTCCTCACATCAGTGTTCAGAATTCTGGATGGGGTTCATACTGAAAAGTTTTTATGCATTTTTTTGGTAAAAGAAGTACTTCTTGTCAGTGTTGGACAGTGTATGCAATATCAAGCTTTCAAGCTTTCATCATTGAACACTGATGCTAGTCAAGTTTATAAATGGGTGCTTGTTCTTCTTTGTTTTTCTAATATTTGGATCGTTTTGGGGCATTTTTCACTGTTTAATTGTACTGTGTAAGTTTGGTGGCAATTTCAGCAGTTTAGTTATGAATATTGAGTAACTTTTGATGAATCAAATAATGCAGGCTTATTTGCAAATTAATATTGTAAATTTCCAGAATCAAAAGTCACGAATAATAAGATATTTGATGTTGTCTAACTGACACTTGTGAAGAGGACGTTAGAAACATAAAACAAACAATTTTGCATGGAACAGTTTGCACGACCAGTAAGTGATAGATACTATCCTTCCTAGACAATCTTAAGCAAATTTCCACCGAGTGATGTTTGTTTATTATTTTCCTTAGTGACAACAACCATTTTAAGGAGTTACACACTCATTTTACACTGAATAAAAAATAAAATCGATCAATTAAAGTCCTTAACACCTTTTCTTAGTATGATCCCCTTTGGGTTGTTGAATGCCTATCCCCAGGAATCATCAAGGAAAAATTTGATGCTGAATCAAACCACCCAAGCTTTTCTATAAGTTCCTTCACAAGATCACCAGCTATGTAAGAAAGCACTGAGGCCACAGCACCAGTGCTGATATAGTAAAGCACCGTTTTGAAGTATGTCAAGTAGCTGCTTGGTCTCTTGATATATGCTTTGGCAATGGAAAGCAGAGTGATGCATAGTATAGAAGCTGCAGCAACAGCAGCTAGTTTGAAATCCTTGTCACCACTCTCACCAAATGAAAAGCCATATACCACAGGTGGCACTAATCCAAACACAAGGAATGATATGACTGCTATAAAAGCATGCAGAATGAAATTATCCTTCTGACCCAGTAACTCTATGTACCGATCCACTTGTTCAGATTTCAGTTCCTCCAGCTGAAATGTAAACCAATTCAAGTTTCAAGTGCAAGTATTGACCAACGTTAAGTAATCTATTGATCTATATATAAAGGGAATTTAAGATATATAACTCACATTATGACCAAGTATGAAAAGTCCACCAATCAGATTAGCCATAGACAGAGCCACAATGTTCACTGCAAAATAATAAATTGTCACTAATGTTGTAATATTAATTTCGAAAACTTACTCTTCTGTTATTTTTTCCTGCAGTCACATTGTTAACAATGTTTGTTCGAAGAGCAACAATGTTGTTCATGATGCATAAACACCTGTTGACATCTTTCTATGTGAAAATTTATGAAAATGTTTCATCTTTTTCTTCATACATATTTGAGAATACTAAATATCAGTTTACACCAAAAGAAAAGTATAATTCCATATAAACAAAATAGCACTGATCTTCGAGTATTATTTTAAAGAGAAATGAAATAAGAATGATGAAATGAAAATAAAATATCCTACATGTTGTCGCATCAGCACTAGCAGCAGATGTCACAACACTGAGACTTGTTAATGATTCAATCAAACCACCGTACACAACACTTTTAAGAATTTCCAATGTCTTAGTACTCGCTGCTACACTTGATTCACTAGATGTTGTTTCAGCAGGAACAACTTCTGCAGCTGGTTCTGCAGAACAAATTAACATCATCATTTCATGGCAATATAAACAAAACTTCTATCACCGATCTTTGAAACCAAGCACAATTATCATGAAAATGAAGAGTAAACTACACCAATTCCTTTTATAAACCCAAAAGTTGGATCACCCAACAGTGCTTTCTTGCAAAACTATAGTGAAATGACAAATAATTTACTCATAGTTGGAGTGCTTACGTTTGTTATCTTCATCAACTTTAACCTCGATGTGTTCTTGCTGTTTCTCATCAGGAAAGTCAGTTTTAGGTTGCTTGGGTATAGAGGCCTTAAGACCATCACCAATAACTGGCCAATTACTCCAAAAATGCTTCTTCAATGGTGCAATTTCACCTTTACCTTGATCTTGGGAGGTTGCAGTTAAGTGACTTGATGAATCTTCTGGTTTCTTATTTTCAGTTCTTTCAAGTCCTAGAGAACAATTAGGGAATACTCCGTCATTGTTGGTAATTTGTAACATATCTTTTGTATTTCTTCTCAGCTAACATCTAGACATAAAATGTACTGACAATACACACATTTTTCAACGAAGTTTTTATAGTTAGTTGAAATTTATGAAAACTCAAAGCAATGGATTCCACTATCTAATTATAGGGTCTTACTCTATAATTAGTAAATCTTATATGAATATTAACTATCAGTAAAATATTTTGGAAAAAACTAGTTACATATTAGTATCTTTTAGAAGAAGAAAATGTTCCTAAGGATTACCTGTGCTATTGATTTCATCTTCCCCTTCAGTGGTTTCCTTTTGTGCTCCTAGCATAGGAGGGACCTCTTTGTCAGTGGTTTGCAAATTTTGTTTTCCTTTGTCATCTGCACTTTTAGTGGCTGGATTTGGTATACTTTTGGCTTCAGATTGAGTAACTGGTTTCTCAGATTCATCAACAGAATCTTTGGGAGAATTCATGTAGTCAACCTCACTTTGTTTCTTGGATTGATCAGGTTCTGTGGCCTCATATTGTGGTGCATCTTTGAATGTTGGTTTAGGCTCTATAGAGTGATCCGTGAAACCAGCCTCTCTGTCAGATTGATCAGATTCTAAAGTCTGCTGTTGTGGAACACCTTTGAACTTTTGGTTAGGACCTTCAGGGTCATCTATGTATTCATCCTCGCCTTCAACTTGATTCTCTTGCTTTCTGGATTCACCATGTTTTGGAGTTAGGGGACCTTTGAACTTTTGGTTAGGACTTTTTGGGTGATCAACCACACCTTCTAATTGATGATTTTTCTTCTTGGAATGATCAAATTCTGGAGTCTGGTGTTGTGGTTCACCTTTAAATTTTTGGTCAGGACCTTCAGGGTGATCCATGTGCTTTATATCACCTTCAAATTGATTCTTATGTTTCCTAGATTGATGATGTTTTGGAGCCTCATGATGTGGTGCTCTTCTGATTTCTTTGTCAGGACCTTTAGGGTGATCCATTCCACCAAATTTATTACCTTCTGATTGATGCATTTGTTTCTCAGACAGATCAGGTTTTGGAGCCTCATGTTGTGGTGTACCTTTAAATTTTTTGTCATGGCCTTCAGGATTATCCATGTAATCAAATCAACCTTACCTTCAGATTGATTTATCTGTTTCTTGCTCAGATTCTAGGGTACTATTTTGAATTTTTTGTAAGAGCCTTCTTTAGTGCATCAACTTCACCTAATAAAATATCAATATTATTGATGTAGTTGGGTTAATTAAGGATGTGTAATGTTATTTGATGAATCAATCACACTAAATTGATTTCATTTATAAAAGGGTTACAAAGTTTCTCAGTCAAAATCAAACTTTGATGAGACATACAATGAATTAGCTGCTATGAACAAAACTATTTGTAGAAGGAAATAATACCTCTGCTATGAACAAAAATTTTGATGGCAAGAATACAAGAACAATGTTCTTAATGAAATAGACTCAATACATTACCTAGATCGTTTAATGCTGCAACTTTATCAGATACCAACACAAGGAATAATCAACAACCTGTTCAAAGCAAAGAAGAATTCAGAATTCAGAAATCAGGCCATTTTCAATAGAATAGATGAACTAATTAAGAACTCTCATAAGAGAATAAACTGACAAAAACAAGTAGCAGAAGTATCAGATTAACTGAGAAAACAGAATTAAGATCAGCATTATAGAATTAGTTGCTGAGTTAGTTGGTTGCAGTGTTGGTAGTTCTGTTCCAACTAAGGGTCAACCGTTGAACTACAAACAAAAAGTAAAGAATCTGAGAGAGAAAGAGTAGTTTTTGTGGATAATTTGTAGCAATAAATTAGCAACTGATAATGTTTCCTAGTCATTTTCTGTAGAACATTCTTTATGCACTCTTTATTTTTTTCATTTATATCTGTAGAACATTGTTGTACTTAAAAAAAGTAAGAAAATATACATAAATCAGTATCCATGTTCTTGAAAACTTTCCAGGCACCTAACTTAGTTTCGTGAGAGTGTCAAGAAGTATACAGATAGAATACAGTAACTTTTTTTCTTAGGAAAACGGGTAAAGTATGTAAAGTTATTATATATCCATGTTACAAACTTCGATTTAATATGCTTTTTGTCAACCTCAATGACTTGCATGGAATAGGAAGAAAGATTCTATGTTTTTGTGGAAGAAATTAAGTTGGGCCTTCATTGTCTTGGTACTGTGGTAATATGGTTTCAAACTTAGGATATTACTTTCTGCACCTACACAATACTAGGAAAAGACTTCAATACCCTTCATCGTTGCACCACATCCTACTACTGTCACGATCGCACCACTGCCGCAAAGAAAAAAAAAGAAGAAGAGAGAGATAACAATGCATAGGTAGAAGAGAAAAAAATGCAGAAAAAAAAAACTCATTTTGGAATGTTTTATCGGAAACATATTTCAAGTTTTTCGAAAATCTCGTTCTGAAACATATTTAATATACAGATATTCTAAAACAACCCATTTCGAAGGGCATTTTATAAGTTCAAGAAATTCTGGTCAAGAAACTATATTATGAAAATTTTGTTCTTAAAATCTTATTTTGAAAGTTCTGAGAATAATTCCTAAATATTATTCTGGAAATTCTGAAAAACATTTTAAATATGTAATTTAGAAGTCACTTTTCGAAGAGGTGCATAAAGAAATTTTGGAGGTGTAACGAGTATAAGTCTCAAATAGAGTATTTTTTGTGTAAGGACGTGGTTGGTGATGAGATAAATAAACGTACCATTCATAACAGATTCCTGATGGATTGGATAGGCAGGCGACGTTAAGTTGTTGGGTCATGGACAATAATGATATTTTAACACTAATTTTTTGACACTATTTTGACACTGCACATGTATCAAAATGTAGTTGGACGATTTCAAATTAAAAAAGAAAAAACTTTGATTTTTTTCTTCCAAATATGTTCTTGTCTCAGTTTTTTTTAATTTGAAATCGTCTAATCACATTTTGACAGTTTGCAGTGTCAAAATGGTGTCAAAAATTTGTGTTAAAATATCATTTTTCTTTTAAACTTTGGTATGTGTAGTTGGTTGTTTGGTGGGCAATAAGTTTTGGAAAATGATATTTTAACACCAATTTTTTGACACCATTTTGACACTGCACACATGTTAAAATGTGGTTGGACGATTTCAAATTAAATAAAAAACTTTGGTTTTTCTCTTCCAAATATGTCCTTGTCTCAGTTTTTTTTAATTTGAAATCGTCCAACCACATTTTGACACATGTACAGTGTCAAAACAATGTCAAAAATTGATCTTAAAATATTATTTTCCATAAGTTATGGTGTGTACCTGTATAAGTGCATGTGTTTTTTGGTGCAGCAATGCTCACGTCATGATTTATTGTGGTTCAGTATTGGAAATTTCTTCGTTCTATAAGTTCATTAGAAAATTGTTCTAGTGTTTTTGTGTTACTGAAGTGTTTTTGTTCGAACCTGGCTGGGAGGAAAAGACGTGGAGGAAATCTGAGACTGGAGTTTAATTTCTA